>NC_041392.1:407938234-407957343 GCF_002162155.2 Triticum dicoccoides
CGACTATGCGAATAAGCCTGCTGCTGGTTTAAAGCTGTTTGAAGGAGCTCTCTGACCCGTCGTGTCTCAATCGCCACTAGTGACTCGCCGTCAGTTGGGAGGACTGCCAATCGTAAAGCGGCGGCCACAATGTTATCCAACGGGTTGGAGTAATGCCCCGGGGGCATCGGAACGTACTGTGGCACAATGTTGTTCTGACGAGGCGGGTTCATCACACACGGCTGAACCGGCGCTCCTGTTACCAGTGCCTCAGTCCGGTTTACCACCGGCTGGTTACTGGTTCCTGCTCCTGGCATGTTGAAGAGATTTCTTGGTTCATAGCCCGGCGGGAGGTGCGACCGGTATCTCCTCCTCATGACATTGTCTGAGGCACTCTGATCCAGCCTAAGCCGGTAGGCCTGCGCTTCCAACTCGGCCCGTTCTGTAGCCATCCTGGCATTCTCTGCTGCCAGGTCCGCTTTAGCCTGAGTTATCTGATCTTTCACCTTTGCAATCTCTGCATTGCGCTGATCTCGGGTTGCCGCATCCACTTCTACTGCCAGCAATGTTGCTAAGGCATCGAACAAATCGGACAGAACCTGATCCGGAGGCGGCCCAGAGCCCCCTGCTCCTGCTGGCATTGCTGTTGCTGAACCGGAGAGCATTGCCGCGGTGGTAGAAGAGTGTTGCACTGGTTGTGTTCCGGCCATGAAGACCGCGACCCGGCTTGGAAGATCGAGGGGGTCCGAAATACTGTTGCCATCAGAACCTCCACTAATCCGGTTGTCCTGTAGCTGATACAGCGACTCGGTCGCTCCGGTTGAAGACTCGTCATCAAAACAGATAACGGTTTCCCCATCAGATGCCGGTCTGTCCTCATGGATGACACCTACGAAAACATGCCTTGCTGCGGGCTGAACCTGGGTAGGGCTTGCACGCTGAGCCGTCTTGATGATGTCGGTGCAGGTGTCTGGCTCAGGGCCCGGTTCACCGATCTTGCCGATGAAGACATGAATCCCGCCAAAGGGGACCTGGTACCCGTATTCAATTGAACCGGCCTTGGGACCCCATCCTGCGTCATCGATGTAGAGCTTGCCGTGACGACTTTTAGTCATCCGGCCCACAGTGTATCCCTTGAGTCCTTCGAAGCTGCCCTTCAAGACCTCGAAACCATCGTGCGATAGCCCCACGGTGGGCGCCAACTGTCGTGGTTTTGTCACGGCAGATGTCCTCGTGAAAGGACTTAGAGGTGGATCCATCGCTACGGGTTAGCTTAAAGGGGTTAAACCGGACAAGGGACACGAGGATTTTTATACTAGTTCGGCCCCTTCAATGAAGGTAAAAGCCTACGTCTAGTTGTGTTGGTATTGCTAGGGTTTCGATGACCAGCGAGCGAATCCGCTTTGCCTGGCTCTCGAGTTGTTGTGTGTTGTTCCTAAACCGCCGCCGGGTCGTCCCTTTATATACACAGGTTGACACCCACCGGTTTACAGAGTCCCGAGGCCGGATCATAACGTGTCCGGCTCGGTCTCTATCCTTCCTATCTTACAATGCAAGTTACATGAGAAAGTCGGTTTACATCTATAGACCTTAACCCGCCTTTGGGCCTTGGGCCTTTGTAAAGCGCCATCATCCTTACGTCTTCATGGGCTTCTAATCTTCATAGAGTTAATCCAGTTATTCCTGGCCGGTTTACATCCAGTAGTAATATCCCCAACACAAGAGATCACATCTTCAGCGTTGCCGGTGATGTGCAACTTAGCGTAGAACTGAAGAATTAGCTCTTCATTCCAGTCAATGATGTCGGTGCAGAAGTTGAGCAGCCCAACATCATGAAGAACACTGAGGACTAGGGTGAAGCAAGGCAGCGACTCCATATCAACATGAGGAATATGCTCATGGTCGAGGATCTTGTCTTTGTCGAAAAGCAGAGAAAAATAGAAATTCATCTGACTTGCTGTCCAGAAACGCTTCCTTCGAAGACGAGCAGAGTCATAAGGGGTGTAATTAGTGAAGAATACATGCTCATGAAAGAAGTCACCAGCTTTGAACTTCTGTTTCTTTGAGAAGGGATTCTTCGGCTTGGGCTGAGGAGTATCAGTCAATGTATTCACAGCCTCAGGAATCACAGTCTCAGGAGCTGCAAGCTGAGGAATTTCAATAGCAATATCTTCAGTGGCAGCCTGGGTCTCCATTTCTTCAACAGCATGAGCATCAACACTAGTGGTTGGAATTTCTTCAGGAATGCTTAGCGGTGAAGCTTGAGGTTCATCAGACCCTGTATGAATTTCTTCAGTGTGAACCGAGGACCGAGGAATTTGTTGCAGAGGAGTGAATAGTGGTGAATTGGGGTGATGACTTTCCCAGTAGTCATCATTCAGAATAGGAGTGGAGCACCCAATGTCCATGTCTTCATCTTCTTCATCAATTTCCTTAACGCCCGTCTCTTCAGCTGTGAACTGAGGCATGGGTGATGATACCAATGGAGTGGACGTAATGTTGTCCACCTCAATTTCCTCATCCAACTGCTCTGATGAAGCAGCAGAAGGATTTTCTTCATCTGATCCACTAGGGATTTCATAATCCTCACCAAAGGGAACGATCTCCTTTGATGGCATGCTTGAGACAGGAACATCATCGATAGGATTCTCATAAGAGCTTGTCAAAATCTTTGCCTTCTTGGGAGCAGAAGACTCCGAGGAAGTGGATGCTTTCCTTTTCTTCACTGCTGCTCGCTCCGCAGCTTTGGCTTTCTTTCGCTTATGATGCAGAAGGAAGAACATGACTTGGCATTGGTGCAGGAGTAGCAGAGGAAATTGGTTCATTTACCTCAGGCGCAACTGATGTAGTTGCCCTGGCTTGTTCAGTGTCTTCAGGCGCAGCGATAGATGCTTCAACTGGCCTGGCTTGTTCTTCAGGCGCAACACTAGTGATTACCCTGGCAATTTCATCAGCGGCTGGAATAGCTTCATCAGCCCTGGTACTTTCATTTTCATCAGCATCATGATTTTCATCAGCAGTGCTGGCATGTTCTTCAGTAGGCTGAGCAGATGCTTCAGCCTGAGGAGATTCATGTTGTGTTGGGGCTGCAACATTGGAGGTGAATCCCTTTGCCATGTTGACAAATTTGACCTTGGCTCCCAGCCAATCTGCATGATAGACGTCAAATTCATCACTGAGTGCCTTGATCTTAGCTTGCATAGTCACAAGTTCATCAGTTGTCGTCTTGACAACGTTTTTCTTCAGAAAATGCTCTTTCTTGTACAGAGCCTTCTTGAGCTTCCTGGCCCTCTCAAATTTCCATTTTTCTTCGCCTATGAAGGCTGTCAACATGTGACTTTGGCTAGGAGTGAGCTTAAAGTCAGGCATAGGTGTGTTGGGGTCCTTGTGCAAGAGATCAATCAAATCAAGGATCATCTTGGGATCCAACAGAAGAGGCACATTTGTGCCTTTGGCTCTAGTGGCCCTTTGCTATCTATCTCTGATGATTTCAACGAGTTCTTCATCATTAGCTTTGTCTTCACTAGACGACACATGAAAGGCAACCTGCTTCTTGTGAGGACTTGGTCTAGAGCCTCGTCCAGAAGTAGCCTTGGTATTCAGCAAGGTTGGGCCTGTTGAGGAATGCGGAGGAGCTGAAGAACTTGCAGAGGCCCCTGAGGCAATTGAGATGCCTGTGGTCCTTTGGCAAGTGGCAAGATGCACAGGTACCGAGGATTTTGTCGAAGCAACTGAGGGCTTTGCAACAGGAGGAACTGGAATAGTTTGAGGAATTTTCCTTGAGGGTATAGACGAGCTGGGCCGTGAGGGCATTGCTGAGGTGCTCCGTGGTTTGCGAGTACGCTTCTTTTGCATAGACTTCCTGGGCTTGCTAGCAGAAGCCTCAGCAGTAGCAGCAACAGAGTCTTCGTTAAATTTCCTCACTGCTTCCTTAGCCATTTTGGCCAGTTTCACTTGTCGTTTGGCCCATTCATCAGTATTGTCCTCACCGCGCTTGAGGCTGGTGGGATCAGCAATTTGGCCAGGTGCCAATGGAGGTCTTGGGCAAGGAGGGTGTAGACAGAATTTCTTCATGTACTTTGGAGTGACATATCGATACTCCCTCCATTCCTGTTGAGGGAGTCCTAGATTAGGGGGTCCCCGGGTGTCCAGGCTATCTGACGTGGGCCGGACTGGTGGGGCGTGAAGATACAAGATAGAAGGCTTCCCCCGTGTCCGGGTGGGACTGTCCTTGGCGTGGAAGGCAAGCTTGGTGTTCGGATATGAAGATTCCTTTCACTGTAAACCGACTTTGTACAAACCCTAGCCCCCTCCGGTATCTATATAAACTAGAGGGTTTAGTCCGTAGAGGCAGTCATAATCATACATGCTAGACATCTAGGGTTTAGCCATTATGATCTCGTGGTAGATCAACTCTTGTAACCCCTATACTCATCAAAGTCAATCAAGCAGGACGTAGGGTTTTACCTCCATCAAGAGGGCCCGAACCTGGGTAAACATCGTGTCCCCTGCCTCCTATTACCTTCAATCCTTAGACGCATAGTTCAGGACCCCCTACCCGAGATCTGCCGGTTTTGACACTGATATTGGTGCTTTCATTGAGAGTTCCTTTGTGTCCTCGATGAAGGATTCGATGGCTCGTTCGATCATCCACAATGATGCTGTTTCGGGGGAGATTCCCCCCCCCCCCGAAAATTTTCGTGTTCGGTGGCTTCGCGTTGCGAGCCAACTCGATTGGTCACCTTGAGCAGATCGACAGCTACACCCTTGGTCATCAGACCAGTTTCAGGAGCTTAAACTATGTCGCTGATGTCCGAGGAGATTTGATCTTCAAAGGGTTCGTGGCCCCAATTACCACTTCGACCTTAGATCCAGAGCAGGCCGACATGTCCGAAGACGGGAGTCTAGAGCCCACCGAACTCTCTCCACTTGTGGAGTGATACTTCTCCAATGTATCTATAATTTTTGATTGCTCCATGCTATATTATCTACTGTTTTGGACATTATTGGGCTTTATTTTCCACTTCTATATTATTTTTGGGACTAACCTATTAACCGGAGGCCCAGCCCAGAATTGCTGTTTTTTGCCTATTTTAGGGTTTCGAAGAAAAGGAATATCAAATGGAGTCCAAACGGAATGAAACCTTCGGGAACGTGATTTTCTCACTGAACATGATCCATGAGACTTGGACCCTACGTCAAGAAACAAAGGAGGAGGCCACGAGGTAGGGGGCGCGCCTACCCCCCAGGTGCGCCCTCCACCCTCGTGGGCCCCCTGTTGCTCCACCGACGTACTCCTTCCTCCTATATATACCTACATACCCCCAAACGATCAGATACGGAGCCAAAACCCTAATTCCACCACTGTAACTTCCTGTATCCATGAGATCCCATCTTGGGGCCTGTTCCAGAGCTCCACCGGAGGGGGCATCCATCACGGAGGGCTTCTACATCAACACCATAGCCTCTCTGATGAAGTGTGAGTAGTTTACCTCAGACCTTCGGGTCCATAGTTAGTAGCTAGATGGCTTCTTCTCTCTTTTTGGATCTCAATACAATGTTCTCCCCCTCTCTTGTGGAGATCTATTCGATGTAATCTTCTTTTTGCGGTGTGTTTGTTGAGACCCATGAATTATGGGTTTATGATCAAGTTTATCTATGAACAATATTTGAATCTTCTCTGAATTCTTTTATGTATGATTGGTTATCTTTGCAAGTCTCTTCGAATTATTAGTTTGGTTTGGCCTACTAGATTGATTTTTCTTGTAATGGGAGAAGTGCTTAGCTTTGGGTTCAATCTTGCGGTGTCCTTTCCCAGTGATAGTAGGGGCAGCAAGGCACGTATTGTATTGTTGCCATCGAGGGTAACAAGATGTTTTTTATCATATTGCATGAATTTATCCCTCTACATCATGTCATCTTGCTTAAGGCGTTACTCTGTTTTCATGAACTTAATACTCTAGATGCATGCTGGATAGCGGTTGATGAGTTGAGTAATAGTAGTAGATGCAGGCAGGAGTCGGTCTACTTGTCTCGGACGTGATGCCTATATACATGATCATACCTAGATATTCTCATAACTATGCTCAATCCTGTCAATTGCTCAACAGTAATTCGTTCCACTGTAAAATACTTATGCTCTTGAGAGAAGCCACTAGTGAAACCTATGGCCCCCGAGTCTATCTTCATCATATTAATCTTCCAATACTTAGTTATTTCCTTTGCTTTTATTTTACTTTGCATCTTTACCACAAAAATACCAAAAATATTATCTTATCATATCTATCAGATCTCACTCTCGTAAGTGATCATGAAGGGATTGACAACCCCTTATGACATTGGTTGCAAGGAGTTACTTGTTCTGTGCAGGTACTAGGGACGCGCGCGCAACCTCCTACTAGATTGATACCTTGGTTCTCAAAAACTGAGGGAAATACTTATGCTACTTTGCTGCATCATCCTTTCCTCTTCGGGGAAATCCAATGCAGTGCTCAAGAGGTAGCAAGAAGAATTTCTAGCACCGTTGCCGGGGAGGTTCGCGCAAGTCAAGATTTGACTCCCGACAACGAGCCATTTCTGGCACCGTTGAGTAAACATACCAAGTACCCATCACATACCCTTATCTCCCACATTACATTATTTGCCATTTGCCTCTCGTTTTCCTCTCCCCCACTTCACCCTTGTTGTTTTATTCGCCCTCTATCTCTCTATCCCCCCTCTCTTTCTCTATTTGCCTCTTTTTGCCCGCTTGCTTTTTGTTTGCTTGTGTGTTGGATTGCTTGCTTGTCACGATAGCTCAAGATAACACTAAATTGTGTGACTTTACCTATACCAACAACAATGATTTTATTAGCACTCTGATTGCTCGTCTTACCGATGCTGAATCTTGTGAAATTAATGTCGCTTTGCTGAATCTTGTCATGAAAGATCCGTTTTCCAGCCTGCCTAGTGAAGATGCCACTACCCATCTAAATAGCTTCGTTGATTTGTGTGATATGCAAAATAAGAAAGATGTTGATAATGATATTGTTAAATTGAAGCTATTTCCTTTTTCGCTTAGAGATCGTGCTAAAGCTTGGTTTTCGTCTTTGCCTAAAAATAGTATTCATTCGTGGAATAAGTGCAAACATGCTTTTACTCTAAGTATTTTCCTCCCGCTAAGATCATGTCCCTTAGAAATGATATTATGAATTTTAAGCAACTTGATCATGAACATGTTGCACAAGCATGGGAGAGGATGAAATTAATGATATGTAATTGCCCTACTCATGGTTTGAATTTGTGGATGATTATACAAATTTTTTATGCCGGATTGAATTTTGCTTCTAGAAATCTTTTAGATTCGGCCGCGTGAGACACTTTTATGAAAATCACTTTAGGAGAAGCTACTAAACTCCTAGATAATATTATGGTTAATTATTCTCAATGGCATACTGAAAGATCTACTAATAAAAAGGTGCATGCGATAGAAGAAATTAATGTTTTGAGTGGAAAGATGGATGAACTTATGAAATTATTTGCTAGTAAGAGTGTTTATTATGATCCTAATGATATGCCCTTGTCTACCTTGATTGAGAATAATAATGAATCTATGGATGTGAATTTTGTTGGTAGGAATAATTTTGGTAACAACGCGTATAGAGGAAATTTTAATCCTAGGCCTTATCCTAGTAATCCCTCTAATAATTATGGTAATTCCTACAACAATTCATATGGAAATTATAATAATATGCCCTCTGATTTTGAATGTAATATTAAAGAATTTATTACTTCGCAAAAGAATTTCAATGCTTTGATTGAAGAAAAATTGCTTAAGATTGATGATTTCGCTAGGAACATTGATAGAATTTCTCTTGATGTTGATTCTTTAAAGCTTAGATCTATTCCTCCTAAGCATGATATCAATGAGTCTCTCAAATCATGAGAATTTCCATTGATGAGTGCAAAGAAAGAACCGCTAGGATGCGTGCTAAGAAAGATGCCTTTATAAGAGCGTGTTTGTCGGTGTCAAAACCGGCGGATCTCGGGTAGTGGGTCCCGAACTGTGCGTCTAGGCCGGATGGTAACAGGAGGCAGGGAACACGATGTTTTACCCAGGTTTGGGCCCTCTTGATGGAGGTAAAACCCTACGTCCTACTTGATTAATATTGATGATATAGGTAGTACAAGAGTAGATCTACCACGAGATCAAGGAGGCTAAACCCTAGAAGCTAGCCTATGGTATTGTATATGGAGTTGATTGCCTACGGACTACAACCCTCCGGTTTATATAGACACCGGATAGGGTTAGGGTTACATAGAGCCAGTTACAATGATAGGAGATCTTGAATATCCGCATCGCCAAACTTGCCTTCCACGGCAAGGAAAGTCCCATCCGGACACATGACGAAGTCTTCAATCTTGTATCTTCATAGTCCTGGAGTCCGGCTGAAGGTATAGTCCGGCTACCCGAACACCCCCTAATCCAGGACTCCCTCAGTAGCCCCCGAACCAGGCTTCAATGACGACGAGTCCGACGCGCAGATTGTTCAGCATTGCAAGGCGGGTTCTTCTCCAAATCTTGTGTACCTGTAGGAATAATGTCCGATTTTTGTAATGTAGTGCTCCTCGGCTTCCACTCCCAATAATGGCCGTCTTCCACGTGTCAAACGAATGTGAAAAGCCGGGGCATTTTTACATCCACACCCCTAGCCATATAAACGAGCCGCCTATTTAACGGGATGGGGATTTAGGTCCAAACCACATCTTCTCCTTTCCGCGAGTTATCATCAGAGCGCTTCCAGCAAAGGTCCATTCCAACATGACCAGCCGTTGCAGCTCTTCCCCTCGCCCCTCCGGTCCCAAACCCGGGGACTGGGAGAGTTGCACCATCCCGCATAGCGAGTTAGTGTCGCTTCAGGCCAAGGGATTTCTCCCTCAGGCATACATGGTCCCGATCCGAGCCGGTCTCGCCACCTACAATGGCGGAAAACAAGCGGAGAGCACCCCCAATCCTTCTAAAGGAGAGCGGGTGTGCCTCGTCCCCTATCTAATAAGGGGACTGGGATTTCCAATTCATCCATTTCTCCGCGGGCTTCTGGAGTTCTACGGCCTCCAGCTGCACAATCTCACGCCCGCCTCCGTATTGCATATTGCGGGTTTCGTCGCCCTTTGCGAGCTATTTTTAGGCGTTGAGGCTCATTTCGCACTATGGAAGAGGTTATTCTGCCTGGTGCCCCGTTCTCGAGAGGGGTCTATATACCAAGTGGGCGGAGCCGAAGTATGGCGCATCGCCGGGACCGGATACCTATCCGGAACCCCAAAGAAGGCGTCCGAGGACTGGCCTTTGGAATGGTTTTATATAGATGACGTCCCGCTACCGGACCCTATCCAGGCCGGTCTCCCTGAGTTCAACAGTGCTCCATTGAAGAAACGCTTGAGCTGGCGTCCACGGAGCTCTTAGAGAGAAAGCGACAGAGACGTCCTTTACCCGATGGGCCGGATAAGACTGTTGGCTCATTCTGGACTAACCATGATTGGAGTCATGGCCGCATGCATTATGCGGGGGGTGCAGCCGCTTCAATATAGAGGCCACCCCATGTGGGATTTCAATGGGGAGGATGACGCCACACGTTACGGTCGTAAGGGGCCGGCCTCAGCCGCCGCCTTAGTAAAGATCTTATCCTCTTTGTACAAGGGAGAAAAGGAGGAATTCCTCCGCGTCAACCCGCGGGCCGAATTCAGTATGTACGATCCTCCAAGTTGGGTAAGTGAACAATTGCGCTTGCCCATTTGTTTTATACTCCCATGGTTAGATAGGTAGTCTAATGACTTCAATGCAGGAACTGCGACAGGAGGTAAAGGATATAAGCAGCCGCCCTCCACAGCCCGAGGACCCAGAACGGTCCCTCAATCCGGACTCCGAAGAGGATCCGGACATATCGGTGGAGCTTATCGACGGGGTGTTCCATCAGCTAAGCAAGGATAATACCTTGGTAGCCATTACGGCGGATTACCCAGGGTTAATCCCGGCCTCCCAGGTGACAAAAACCGGGGTCTTATTCCCTTGAAAGAGATTCCACCCTCATGTAGCCCGGTGTTTCTGACGACAGCCATGTTTTACAGGGGAGATTTCCGAGGCAGGAGGCCGAACCTGTGGCAGCTAGCCAACGAGGGGCCGCAGGGCCCCGTGGGGCAAAAAGGAATGAAGTCCGGACTGAGATGCCGGCGCAAAGGTATAGTGCACCCTCTGTTTCCCTGGAGTTATTCTGTCAGGGCATATTAACATTCGTGCTATCTTCAGAACGAAGAGACCTCGCCGGAGAGGTTGCCAATCGTGCCTCCACCAGCCAGGCTCCAACGTCTAGCCAGGAAGCGGAGGCGAGCACAAGGCGCGCACAGGACACTCCTTCGACAGAGGATGCAGACAGGCTGTCTGCCACAAATTCTGAAGTGGAGAGTGCCATGAACCACAGGCGTCGCTGGACAATTCTACGCGACGCTTGTTTCTCCCAAGAGGCTTTAGATGCCTTTAATTCAGGAGATGCGTACCTCCGTGCCGCTCAAAATGGTTTAGCCAGAGCCACGGAGCAGTATGTAAAAGACATACGGGTAAGAAAATTTTGGTTAAATATATATATATGCCAGTAGCCCCCGAGACTTGAAGCAGTTAGAGCAACTGATTTAAGGATCATTTAATATGCAGCTTCTTACAGAGAAGAATACCGTACTGTCCCAAGAGCTGGAAAAGTGTAAGGCCCAACTAGAGGCCGCACTAGCCGCAGCAGGGGAGCCCAAAGAGACCCCCTCAGGTAAGATACACTTCGAAAGATTAGTATTGTGCGGTGTGGGTGCAAATCTGACAAACCATATTGCAGATGGCGCCGGACTCGATCCGGACAAGCAACAACTCTTACGCCGGCTAAAGGCCGGTGAGAGTACATTGACAAAGGTGAGGCGAGAGAAGAATGATCTTCAGGATGCCAACACCAAGCTGGACGTCGAACTTAAAGATGTTCGTGGCCAGCTGTCGGACTCCACGAAGGAGAATCAGCGGCTTCGACGCGGCATTTTTAGTAAGTGCTTGAACGAACTTTGAAAAAAGAGTTCAGCGAGGAAGTCGACTAACAGAGTAATGTCTGTAGGTATGCTCACAGGTCGTCCTGCAGAGGAGATGCCCGGTTCTACGGGTGACCTTCTTCCCGAACTCATGCAACTGCACGAGCGAATTCGGCAGGCGATGCGAGGTGTTGCCCAAGCCTTATGGCCTGCCCACTCCATGCCCGAGGGCCTTGGAGAGCTTGCGGAGAAGCTGAAGGGAGCTCGGCGGCGCTTCCGGTTGTGGAAGATATCGGCCTGCCGACAAGGCGCTAGGGAAGCCTGAGCCATGGTGAAGACCCGTTTTACGAAGTCTGACCCAAACCACATGGTCGAGGTCGGACCAGTGGGGCCTGATGGGAAGGAGATCCCTGTGAGCTTAGTATACGGCCAAGTAGAGTTGGCCGCGAAGTATTCCCAGCAGGACTATAAATTAGACAGCCTGTTAGATGGTATAGAAGAGGAATACAATCAGTCAGAATGACTATGTAATTTTGAATTGACATGTGTAATGCCTTCTAGCCGGATTGTAGATCGTTTGTCGTTGCCGACCTTTTCTCTTCAACCTCGGGACCTGACGGTCCGGAGTGTGTCCGAATACCATAGCGGTTATATAAGAACCGTGGTATGCATGGAGACCAGGCGTAGGGGTCATTAGTGCTTTATCAGACAAGTGCCCAACTAGTTATGTTATATTACATGGTTAGTAAGAAACATCTTCCAGAGAGAATAGTTCCATTAGGGGTTCCTTTCGCTGGGAGGCATGCCCTAAAGTGCACGTCCGGACTACGTAAAAAGACGCAGAAAAAGCATCTGGGGGCGCATAAAATGAGTAAAAAGATCATCTTTTATCTCACCGACCGAATATTCCCTTAAGAACGCTAGCTTTCGGCTTCACCCAGTCTGAGGTACACATCCGGCTGACCCGGCAGTAACAATCGCAGAGGTGCTCCCTTTACCGCCTAGCCAAACAATCGGGAACATAGGGGTAAGCACAGGAGCCAGGCAACCCAGCTTGACCAAAACTTAAGTCATATCGATGCATATAATGGTGAAGAAAAAGGTACATGCGGAAGTTTGACGCATGTGTTGGGCGTGAAGCCCATATAAATAAGCTTCTGTTAAAGAAGCCCCCAGGTTTAATGAGCGCAAGTGGCGAGTCACTAGATGAGCCTTTAAGGGCTATAAAAGAAAAGAGGGGAAGGAGAGAAATGTAAGACAGAAAAATGCAAAAAATGGACAGAGGAAGGAGACGAACACAGAGTCCGGTGTTAGGCATAGAATCTTCGGAGACGGGTGGCGTTCCACGGGTTCGGCTCGAGTCGGTTATCCGACGCATCTCGCAGGCGGTACGCCCCGCCAGTCAGGACTTGGTCGATTATGAATGGACCTTCCCACTTGGGCTTGAGTTTGTCCTTTTTCTTATCCGACAGGCGTAGAACTAGTTCGCCAACATTGTAATTTTTGTCCCGTACTTCTCTGCTTTGATATCTTCGGGCCTGCTGTTGATAAAATGCGGAACGGGCTTTTGCCACGTCACGCTCCTCCTCCAGGGCGTCCAAGTTGTCCTGCCGATCGAGCTCGGCTTCTCTTTCTTCGTACATGCGCACTCTAGGTGAGTCATGAATTATGTCGCAGGGCAGAACTGCCTCTGCGCCGTACACCATAAAAAATGGTGTGTATCCGGTGGTACGATTTGGCATGGTCCGCAGCCCCCATAGCACGGAGTCGAGCTCCTCTACCCAGTGCGTGTTAGATTCCTTGAGGGACCACACCAGTTTGGGTTTAATGCCGCTCATGATAAGACCATTTGCACGTTCGACCTGGCCGTTGGTTTGTGGGTGATAGACGGAAGCATAATCGAGCTTGATGCCCATGTTTTTGCACCAGAGTTTTACCTCGTCGGAGGTAAAGTTTGTACCGTTATCGGTTATGATGCTGTGGGGGACGCTATAATGGTGTACAACCCCGGATATGAAGTCTATCACAGGTCCGGATTCGGCCGTTTTAACAGGCTTGGCTTCTATCCATTTGGTGAATTTATCCACCATGACCAGTAAGTATTTTTTCCTATTGGTCCCACCTTTAAGGGGTCTGACCATGTCAAGCCCCCAGACCGCAAAAGGCCAAGTGATTGGTATAGTTTGGAGTGCGGTGGGTGGCATATGGCTTTGGTTGGCAAAAAGTTGGCAACCAGCACATCGTTGTACTAGGTCCTGAGCGTCTGCCCGGGCCGTCGGCCAATAAAAGCCTGTACGGAAAGCCTTGCTAACAAGGGACCGAGCAGCAGCGTGGTGACCACCGAGTCCGACATGAATTTCAGCCAGAAGGTTCCGCCCTTCCTCTTCGGAGATGCACCTTTGAAGGACTCCGGTAGTGCTTTTATTATAAAGCTCTCCCTCATGGACTCTATAGGCTTTAGATCGCCGCACTATGCAGCGGGCCTCGTTTTGGTCCTCGGGAGTTCCTGCCTAGTAAGGTAGGCTAGGAATGGTTCTGTCCACGGGGCGGTTGTTGATAATATCGTTGAGTGGTACTTCCGAGGCTACTGTTATTGAACACTCTTGAAAGTAGTGTCGTAGCTTCCGGGATGCCATGAATACCGCGTATGCAATCTTTTGATAATGCGGGTACCGTGATTTGCATGGAGTGAGGACAGTGGATACGTAGTAGACCGGCCTTTGAAGGGGGAATTTGTGTCCATCCGTTTCCCGCTCGACAATGAGCACTGCGCTGACAACTTGATGTGTTGCTGCAATGTACAATAACATTGGTTCGCCGGTGTTCGGTGCGGCCAGGACTGGGTTTGTTGCCAATATGGCTTTTATTTCATCAAGTCCGGCTGTGGCGGCCTCCGTCCACTCGAAGTGTTCGGTGCGCCGAAGGAGGCGATAGAGGGGTAGTGCCTTTTCTCCCAAGCGGGAGATGAAGCGGCTTAAAGCCGCCACGCATCCAGTTAATTTTTGTATTTGTTTGAGGTCCTTTGGGATATCCAATTGTGACAAAGCTCGGATCTTGGCTGGATTTGCTTCAATTCCTCTACCGGATACAATGAAGCCCAAGAGCTTTCCGGCTGGAACGCTGAAGACGCATTTTTCCGGGTTGAGCTTGATGTCATATTTTCGGAGGTTATCGAATGTAAGCCTCAAGTCGTCTACTAGAGATTCGACATGTCTTGATTTGACGACCACATCATCAACATACGCCTCCACTGTTTTGCCGATCTGATTTGCCAGACATGTCTGGATCATGCGCTGATATGTTGCGCCGGCGTTTTTCAGCCCGAAGGGCATTGTGTTGAAGCAGAATGGGCCGTATGGTGTGATGAATGCTGTTGCGGCTTGGTCTGATTTTTCCATCTTGATTTGATGGTATCCGGAGTATGCGTCGAGGAAACACAACGAGTCGTGTCCTGCGGTGGCATCGATAATTTGATCGATACGGGGGAGGGGGAAGGGATCCTTTGGGCAAGCCTTGTTGAGGTCTTTAAAATCGACACACATGCGCCAGGATTTGTCCTTCTTTGGTACCATCACCAAGTTTGCTAGGCAGTCCGGATGTTTTAGGTCTCTAATGAATCCGGCCTCCAATAGCTTGGTTAGCTCCTCTCCCATAGCCTGTCTCTTGGGTTCGGAAAAACGCTGAAGGGCTTGTTTGACAGGTTTGAATCCTTTTAGGATATTTAAGCTGTGTTCGGCCAGCCTGCGTGGGATCCCTGGCATGTCTGAAGGGTGCCAAGCGAAAATGTCCCAGTTCTCTCATAGGAACTCTCGCAGTGCGGCGTCTACATCAGGGTTCAGTCGTGCCCCGATGGAAGCTGTTTTATTGGGGTCCGTTGGATGGACCTGGAATTTGACTATTTCGTCAGTTGGCTTGAAGGATGTGGATTTGGATCTCTTATCGAGTATCACATCATCCCTGTTAACCGTGGAGCGCAGCGCAGTCAGTTCCTCGGCCGCTAAGGCTTCGGATAGTGCCTCAAGGGCTAATGCGGCCGTCTTGTTTTCGGCGCGGAGTGCTACGTCCGGATCACTAACTAGAGTGATAATTCCATTCGGCCCGGGCATCTTAAGCTTCATGTACCCGTAATGGGGTATTGCTTGGAAGATTGAGAATGCTTCCCGTCCCAGTAAAGCGTGATATCCGCTTTTGAACGGGGCCACCTGAAACGTGACTTCTTTGGACCTGTAATTATCCGCCGTGCCGAACACCACATCTAGTGTGATTTTTCCTGTGCAGCGCGCTTCCCGACTGGGGATTATTCCTCTAAAGGTTGTGCTGCTTTGCTCGATGCGGTTCCAGTCTATTTCCATTTTTTGAAGGGTTTCCTCATAAATGAGGTTCAGTCCACTGCATCCATCCATGAGCACCTTGGTGAGGCGAAAGCCGTCCACTATGGGACTGAGGACCAATGCGGCTGGTGCTTGGGCTGTTCGGAATCTAGGTTCATTACCTGCGTTGAAGGTAATAGCAGTGTCGCTCCATGGATTTATTGTTGCAACTTGATAGACTTCGGCGAGGCTGCGGAGTGTTCTTTTTCGCATACTGTTTGATGCGAAAGTCTCGAAGACTGTGAGAACGGTACTGGTGTCCTCGGGCTGGCTTTCTGCAGCCTCCAGAATTAAGAGTTCCTCGCCAATTTTGGCCACCTGTCGGAGTATCCAACATGCTCTAAGGCTGTGAGTTGGTGTGGCGTCCTCTGTACTGTGGATTCTACAGGGTCCATCAAGCCACCTTTCCAGTATGGTTCCATGCCCTGTAGAGGGTTTTGGCTTTTTGGTGTTTATCCCGGGTGTCCTATGATGATGCACCCTCTTAGTTCGGACGGTATTACTATTCAAGGCCGGATTATCCCAAAATTTTATTTCAGTTTTCCAGGCGCTTTCCATCGCACAGTATTTTTGTACTATGGACACCAAGTCAGTGAAGCGTGTAATATCACGACGACTTACGACATTAAGGATTCCCTCGTCCGTGCAATTACTGCAGAAAATTGAGATTGCGTCTCCCTCGCGGCAATCCTTTATCCTGTTCATAACCAGGACGAATCTGGCCCAGTAATGATGTACTGTTTCCTCGGGCCTCTACCTAATTTGGGAGAGATCGCTTATGTTTGGGTGGGCGGGTGTCGTTGAATCTGAAACCTCACCCAATCCAAGATTCGGAGGCCGAAGAGTTTCCGAACTCTGAAGTTCGGATTCTTGGATGTTGTCCAACGAATCTAGCCCGTTGCCTGATCCTAAGCTCAGGTCTTGAGTTACATCCTCCTCTCCGCGGGTATCCGGCTTGGAGGAGTCGGGAATTCGGACGTAGCTAGTCCTTAAAATAGATGAAGGGTCGCCGCACTACGCCTCTACCAGGGCAATGTGGTGGGTGACTTGGGGAGAGTTAATTTCTCTTAGATCGGGTTTAAGCCCAACCTGGTCGTAATCCGTAGCGACCCCCAGGGCGGCGATGCGATCCAAGAGCTCGTTTACGGAGAGAGCTCCATTGGATCTAGCTGCTCGACGAGCTCCGAGCCGACGTGTAGGTTGCTTTTGATGACCCGAGAGGTCACCGTCGGTGCAACAGCCGAACAGGCGGTCATGAGGAAACCACCTAGCCGGAGAGTTTGGCCGACAGCCAAGGCTCCCTTAGCAACGGTGCTGTCTTTAAAGACGGGAGGAGGCATCCTTCCTGATTGCGACGGCACAGAGGAACTCTCAGTGAAAGCACCAATGTTGGTGTCAAAACCGGCGGATCTCGGGTAGTGGGTCCCGAACTGTGCGTCGAGGCCGGATGGTAACAGGAGGCAGGGAACACGATGTTTTACCCAGGTTCGGGCCCTCTTGATGGAGTTAAAACCCACGTCCTGCTTGATTAATATTGATGATATAGGTAGTACAAGAGTAGATCTACCACGAGATCAAGGAGGCTAAACCCTAGAAGCTAGCCAATGGTATGATTGTTGTATATGGAGTTGATTGCCTACGGACTACAACCCTCCGGTTTATATAGACACCGGATAGGGTTAGGGTTACATAGAGTCGGTTACAATGATAGGAGATCTTGAATATCCGCATCGCCAAACTTGCCTTCCACGCCAAGGAAAGTCCCATCCGGACACGGGACGAAGTCTTCAATCTTGTATCTTCATAGTCCTGGAGTCCGGATGAAGGTATAGTCCGGCTACCCGAACACCCCCTAATCCAGGACTCCCTCAGTGTTCTTCTAGTTCCGATGAAAATAAAGATGAAGATCTAAAAGTTGTTGATGTGTCCCCTATTAAATCTTTGTTTTGTAATATGAATCTTGATAATGATGGGACTAAATATGATCCACCTTTACCTAGAAGGCGTTCCAAAAATTCAGAGTTTTTAGATATTGATGCTAAATTTGATGAAAGTGGGATCGTAGAAATTAAAAACCTAGATGTTGCTAAACCCACTATTATGGATTTTAAGGAATTTAATTATGAAAATTGCTCTTTGATTGATTGTATTTCCTTGTTGCAATCCGTGCTAAATTCTCCTCATGCTTATAGTCAAAATAAAGCGTTTACTAAACATATCATTGATGCTTTGATGCAATCTTATGAAGAAAAACTTGAGTTGGAAGTTTCTATCCCTAGAAAACTTTATGATGAGTGGGAACCTACTATTAAAATTAAGATTAAAGATCATGAATGCTACGCTTTGTGTGATTTGGGTGCTTGTGTTTCCACGATTCCAAAGACTTTGTGTGATTTGTTAGGTTTCCGTGATTTTGATGATTGCTCTTTAAACTTGCACCTTGAGGATTCCACTATTAAGAAACCTATGGGAAGAATTAATGATGTTATTATTGTTGCAAATAGGAATTATGTGCCCGTAGATTTTATCGTTCTTGATATAGATTGCAATCCTTCATGTCCTATTATTCTTGGTAGACCTTTCCTTAGAACGATTGGTGCAATTATTGATATGAAGGAACGAAATATTAGATTCCAATTTCCGTTAAGGAAAGGCATGGAACACTTTACTAGAAATAAAATTAAATTACCTTATGAATCTATTATGAGAGCCACTTATGGATTGCCTATCAAAGATGGCAATACCTAGATCTATCCTTGCTTTTTATGCCTAGCTAGGGGCGTTAAACGATAGCGCTTGTTGGGAGGCAGCCCAATTTTATTTTTATTACTTGCTTTTTGCTCCTGTTTAGTAATAAATAATTTACCTAGCCTCTGTTTTGGTTGTGTTTTTTGTGTTTAATTAGTGTTTGTGCCAAGTAGAACCGTTGGGAAGACTTGGGGAAAGTCTTGATATCTTGCTGTAAAAAACAGAAACTTTAGCGCTCACGAGAACTGCTTCCATTTTTATTTGGAAAGCGATATTTAGTTAATTCTTTTTGCAGATGATTAATAGGTAAATGCCTCACGTCCAGCAATTTATTTTAGAATTTTTGGGGTTCCAGATCTTGCTCTATCTACAGATTACTACAGACTGTTCTGTTTTTGACAGATTCTGTTTTTCGTGTGTTGTTTGCTTATTTTGATGAATCTATGTCTAGTAAAATAGTTTATAAACCATAGATAAGTTGGAATACAGTAGGTTTAACACCAATATAAATAAAGAATGAGTTCATTACAGTACCTTGAACTGGTCTTTTGTTTTCTTTCGCTAACGGAGCTCACGAGATTTTCTACTTTGAGTTTTGTGTGGTGAAGTTTTCAAGTTTTGGGTAAAGATTTGATGGATTATGGAACAAGGAGTTGCAAGATCCTAAGCTTGGGCATGCCCATGGCACCCCCAAGATAATATAAGGACACCTAAAAGCCAAAGCTTGGGTATGCCCCGGAAGGCATCCCCTCTTTCGTCTACTTCTATCGGTAACTTTACTTGGAGCTATATTTTTATTCACCACATGATATGTGTTTTGCTTGGAGCGTCTTGTATTATTCGAATATTTATTTGTTAGTTTACCACAATCGTCCTTACTGTACACACCTTTTGAGAGAGCCATACATGATTTGGAATTTTTTAGAATACTCTATGTGCTTCGCTTATATCTTTTGTGAAAGGATCGATATGGTT
>NC_041392.1:407957854-407975925 GCF_002162155.2 Triticum dicoccoides
ATAGGAAACTAACAATTTTTGCTTTTCTTTAACAATTTAAACTTTGCATCAAAGTAGATTGTCTAGATATGCAACTAGGTGAGCAACCTATATGATGCAACAAGGATAGGAACACAAGCAAGCAAGAGATATGAAACAAATAAGCTTGCTCAAATAAAGGCACGAGATAACCAAGAGTGGAGACGGTGGAGACGAGGATGTGTTGCCGAAGTTCCTTCCCTTTGAGAGGAAGTACGTCTCCGTTGGAGCAGTGTGGATGCACAATGCTCCCCAACAAGCCACTAGGGCCACCGTATTTTCCTCACGCCCTCACACAATGCGAGATGCCGTGATTTCACTATTGGTGCCCTTGAAGGCGGCGACCGAACCTTTACAAACAAGGTTGGGGCTCTCTCCACAACTTAATTGGAGGCTCCCAACAAAACCACTAAGCTTCACCACAATGGAATATGGCTCCGAGGTGACCTCAACCGTCTAGGGTGCTCAAACACCCAAGAGTAACAAAATCCACACAAGAAAGTATGGGGGAAGCAAATATCCTTTGGTGGAAGTGTAGATCTAGTTCTCCTCCTTCAATCCCTAGCAAATCAAAAGGTTTGTGTGGCTAGAGAGAGAGAGATCGGGCAAGAGAGCTTGAAGAGCATTAATGGTGGAGTGAGAGAGGTCAAAGGTGAGAGTGGTAGGTGGGAGAAGCTCCCTTATATAGTCACCCTCGATTTCCAACCGTTACTGCGATTTTTGCACTACAGCGGTACAACCGGTCCTCGTCCCAATACAATCGGGACTCACGGTGTATCTGCAGAACCCTACCAAGAGGTACAACCGGACCAGGGGGGGCGGTAGTACCGGCTAAGAAAAATAACCGAACTAACCGCCTGGCCACCGCACAACCACCGCATCAAAACAGGAGCTTGACCGGTACTTGGGCGGTGCCTGGCCGGAACAACCGCATGGCCTTGAGCTTTTGGGCGGCTAAGTCCTGGAGCGGAAGAACCGCTCGGACCACCGGTGGTACCGGTCATCGTGGAACGACCAGACTAACCGGGCCACTACCGCCCAAGAACCGCATCAACACAGAAGCGCGAGCGGTACTTGAGCGGTGCATGGACGGAACCACCGCCCCAGCTTTTGCAGAGCATGGTGGCGGTACCACCGCGCGGAGGCAGCGGTACAACCGCTCGAGCAAAACTGGTGAGCGACAAGACCCAGCGGTACAACCGCTCCAGAGAGCAGTACAACCGCTGGGCAGAAATAGTGAGCAGGAAAGAAAGGGGAAGTGGCAAGGAAAGCTCTCTCTCTCACACACACCCGAGGAAGGCAAAAAGAGGGTGATGAAAGTGTACGTGACCTGATTCCCCCAGACCTTCCTAATGAGGATTCCCTCTTGATAGTATGGGTACTCTACGACCAAAGAAAAAGAAAGCATAGAGGACACGTCTTCTATCTTTTCATTCGAGAGGCAATATCAATCCGATGTAAGCCTAAGCATCGAGAACCTGAAATATATAGCACACGATTAGACCACAAAGGGTTGTCATCATCGTCCAAAACATAAAGAAGGGAAATGCCCTTTCAATCTCCCCCTTTTTGGTGGATGATGACAACAACACGATTTGCAAGAGACAAGTCAATGAAATCTAGACGGAACTCCCCCTGAATGTGTGCCCCAACAAGAACTAGCTGTTAGAAAGCATGGGCACACTTTCAGGACTAGACTCCCCCTAGATTTTATAGACTCACTACTCTGAGTACAAAAGGAGAGACAATATAATACTTGGAGGCAATACTAACGATAAAGACCTACGAACGGAAAGGTAAACGGAGAACAGAAGTCTCACACACAGCAAGGAACGAAACAAGTCCACGAATAGAGACCAACACTAAACACGAGAAAAAGGAGAAAAACCCAAGCAAATCCCCGAGACCTATAGAACCCTCTCCCCCTTTGGCGTCAAGACACCAAAAAGGAAAAGAGCGAAACTAGCGTCCCAAAGCTCAGGCGTCCTCCTCTGACTCCTCGGTCGCATCTGGATCCTCATCATCAGAGTCGTCATCGTCGTCGTGATCAGATTCTTCCATGGCATTGTCAGCTGCTGCAAACGAGGAGGATGGCTGGGGAGGGGCTTCATCATCAATCCAGGTGCTATGGTTTGAAATCCAACGCTCCTCTGGGGTGATGCTCTTCTCAGAGCCACTCTGAACCTGCATGTTGAGGTGCTTCATCATTGCAATTTGGCGACGCCGTGCAAGCTTCTCATTGACATGTGCCTCATACATCTTCTTCTAGATGTCAGCCTGGAGACAAAAGGTCTTCTTCACCTTGGCAGTAAGCTTGGCCACCCACGAAGGCTTGGCCCCTGGCTCCAGCTCAAAGTCCTCATCGTCAGAAGTAGCATAGACATCCTCAGGAGCATTTGCAGGGAAGCGAGGCTCGGCATGATTCTTCTTCTTAAGGAGCTTGACCTCATGAACAGTGAGGTTGTCCGGAGAAGTGAGGAGCTCTCCAGGACGACGAATAGCCCACACAGAGTTCAGAAAGCACATGACAAACGGAGCATAGATTGGGACTTTACGATAGATGACCATGTTGTACATCTCATGCCACAGCCAATTTGACACATCAAACATTGCCCCTGTCCCCACCATGGTCTTCATAGCAACCATCAAATCAACCAGATAGCCATGAATCTCATCTTGATTGCCCACCTTGGGCAAGAGCACATTGCGGAACACTCGGTGCATGATGTCATAGACCTTCTCCAAATACTTGGATTCTCCAATAATCCCACGGCACCGAATGTACAGAGGGGCAAGCATCTCCTTAGGCATGGACTCAGGAAAATCATGAGGACGAATGCCACCCCTTCCTTCCAGACCGGTATCCTCGTACCCAATAGCATTGCAGAAAGCCCTCCAGGGAACATGAAACAATTCATCACGACACATGAAGGTGAGAGTGCGCGCATCATCTTCCCCAAAATGAACCGTGGCATAGAACTGATGGATAAGTTGAACATCAAAGTCGTAGTTGACTGACATGATCTTGACAAGATCAAACTCCTCGCAGAGAGCCAGTGCCTCACCAAAATACTCCATGTTGTTTCTCCAATGGTCAAAATCAATTGTCCACTGCTTGGCATATCTGTTCTTGTTGTGATCGAAGAGTTCATGAACAATCCGCACTTGCATCTCATTCCGGAACTGAACAGTGGTCCAGCGGGGAGCAATGGGAACCTCATACGGATTCTTTGAACGGAAGGCTTCCCAATCCTTGGCTTTCCAACGATGCAACAGCATAACCACACGTTGCTTAGCAGCTGCAGACTTTTCACGGTGAGTGGGCTTGGTGGGAATCACAACTTCTTCTTCATCATCAGACACAACCGGGCGCAAGGTCCTTCGTGCCCTCTTCTTGGTCTTGCGAGGAGCAGAGCGAGAACTAGAGCCACCTGAACACACACACGAAAAGAACACACAAAAACCCAACAAGAATGAGAGGATTGCACCCACTAGCAGAAAAGGAACAAGTTGCAGCAACAGAGAAGATAGAACAGTGCTTTGTGGTTGATATACTCCGGTTGTACCGGATCTTCCGCCGGTAGTACCGCTCCAGCGGTTGTACCGCCCATAGGGGCGGTAGAATCGCTGACAGTGGCACTACCAGGGAAGATAGATCTAACCGAGGCATACGAATCACACGAGTAATATTCCGAATTCTAAGAGCTGCAAACAAGACGGGAGGCTAACAAAGATCTCTTCTAAACCAGAGATCAAACAGTAACGCGGAACGTTAAGTAAAGCCTTAGACTAGGAAGAACCCTAGAAAGATCTAGAAGCAAAGAACACGAGGCATTACCACCATCCATGGGAAGAGATCGGGAGGCCTCCATGGAGAGAATCCACGGAGAGCCAAGGATCCGAAGCGCGAGACGCACTCTGGGGCAAGGGTAGAGATGGCCGGCGGCTAGGGCAAAGAGGAATGAGGACGAAGGGAAAAAGGACAACCCTTCAGCCTCGTCAATTATATAGGCCCATAGACACGCCCCGGTAGAACCGCTTAGGGGAGCGGTTGTACCGCTCGTTTGGTACAGACCGGTGGTTGGAGGCAGTACTTCCGGTGCCTGGGAGGCAGCGGTAGTACCGCACAGTGTCAACCGGTAGTACCGGACGTGGGTAACAGTGGGTTTGAGCAGTGGAACCGCCCAAGCACCGAATGGAGACCCAATGGGACGACACAACCCGGTACCAGCGGTAGAACTGCTCGAGATACCGGTTGTACCGCCCGACCACCTATGCCCAAACCAAGATCAAATGAGTGCCATCCGAAGGGATGAAGAAGGGGAGAACCTAACACAAAGAGCAAAAACGGAACAAGAGAAAACAACACGAGAGCAACAAGGCTAACTACAACCTCCCGAAGAGAGGACGGTGGCCGAGGCCACCTATGTTTGAGTCAATTGGTATGGCACTGCGAAGAATTATCCTTGGGTCCATGACCAAAACTCGTCTTTGAAGCACAAGAACCATTAAACATGGCTAATGTGAAGGACTCGATCAATTTATGCATAATAGGGGGAGGGAGAGTTCATTGAGAGAACATCACTCCCACTATGTCCATGCCTACACCTAAACTAGACAACAAATTGAGCGAGGTAGGGTGTGCAAGGGTTCAAGCCACATTGCTTGAATCAATGATATTTAGCTCATGCCTTAACTCGCAAAATCTTGCTTCATCCAAGGGCTTCGTGAAAATATCTGCAAGGTTGTCATGAGTGTTGACATAGTTGAGCTCGATCTCTCCTCACCTAATGTGATCCCGGATGAAGTGATACCGGATCTCAATATGCTTCGTCTTGAAGTGTTGCACCGGGTTGAGAGAGATCTTGATGGCACTTTCATTGTCACACCAAAGAGGCACTTTGTCACAAGTGACACTGTAATCCTTTAAAGTTTGCCTCATCCATAGGAGCTAAGCACAACAACTTCCGGCGGCAACATACTCCGCCTCAGTGGACAAGAGAGACACACAACTTTGCTTTTTGGAAGACCAACTTACCAAAGAGCAGCCAAGGAATTGGCACCCTCCGGAAGTGGACTTCCTATCCACTTTGTCTCCCGCCCAATCGGAATCCGAGTACCCTACAAGCTTGAAGTTTGATCCTCTTGGGTACCATAAGCCAAAGTTTGGGGTATGAGCCAAATATCGAAAGATTCGTTTGACCGCCACATAGTGACTTTCCTTAGGTGTGGCTTGAAACCGTGCAAAAATTCCCACACTCAACATGATGTCCGGTCTAGATGCACAAAGGTAAAGCAAGGAACCAATCATGGAACGATATACCTTTTGATCCACCACTTTACCATTGGGATCTAAGTCAAGTTGGCACTTGGTGGGCATTGGAGTGGAAGCCGGCTTGACGTCACTTAGCTTGAATCTCTTGAGCATGTCTTGAGTGTATTTGGATTGGTTGATGAAGGTTCCTTCTCTTCTTTGCTTCACTTCAAACCCTAGAAAGAACTTCAATTCCCCCATGGAGGACATCTCAAACTTTGAGGTCATGAGAGCGGCAAATTCCTCATTGAAAGCTTTGTTTGGAGAACCAAAGATAATATCATCAACATATAATTGGCACACAAACAACTCCCCTTTGACCTTCTTAGTAAAAAGAGTGGGGTCGATTAGCCCAACTTCAAAACCACGGTCTTGTAACAACTCGGTAAGGTGGTCATACCACGCACGTGGGGCTTGTTTAAGGCCATAGAGTGCCTTATTGAGTTGATACACATGATCGGGAAAGTAGGGATCCTCGAACCCGGGGGGTTGCTTGACGTAAACCAATTCATTAATGGGACCATTAAGAAAATCACTCTTCACATCCATTTGTTGTAACTTAAATTTATGATGAGAAGCATATGCAATCAACATGCAAATGGATTCAAGACGAGCAACGGGAGCAAAGGTTTCACCGTAGTCGATACCCTCGACTTGGGAGTAGCCTTGTGCTACCAAACGAGCCTTGTTGCGAATGATAATCCCATGGGAATCTTGCTTGTTCTTGAATATCCACTTGGTTCCAATGACATTGTGGTTCCCCGTTGGCCTTGGCACAAATCTCCACACTTTGTTGCGCTCGAAGTTGTTGAGTTCTTCGTGCATGGCAATGAGCCAATCTGGATCTTCTAGCGCCTCATAGACCTTGTGGGGTTCCACACAAGAGACAAACACGTGATGCTCACAATAATTTGCTAATTGTCTACGAGTGCTTACCCCCTTTCTTAAGCTTCCAAGCACATTTGTCATGAGATGATCCTTGGTGGAGAGCTTGGATGCAATCTTGGCGGCACGACGCTCTAATTCATCCTCGGTGGTGAGTTGAGGAGCGGTTACTTGATCATCTTGAGCGCCGTCATGAACTTGTTCTTGATCTTGAACTTGCTCGGGGGAGAGAACTTGACCTTGGGCATCACTTGGTGTGTCAACACCGTCTTGAGTATGATCTTGCCCTTGGTCTTGTTCATGGGGTTGAGGGCCTTCACTTTGTTCTTCGGAAGCGTGTGGGCCTTGGGTTGATGATGGCTCCACTTGAGTGGAGCATTGTCCTTCTCCTTCGGCCACAAGGGGTTCCTCAATGGGTAGGATAAAACCAACACCCATTCTTCTTATGGCTTGAGGAGGAATTTCATCACCTACATCACAAGTACCACTTTGCTCCACTTGGGAGCTGTTATTCTCATCAAACTCCACGTTACACGTCTCCTCAATAAGTCCCGTGGATTTATTGAGGACACGGTAAGCATGAGAGTTAGTAGCATAACCAACAAATATGCCCTCATAAGCTCTAGCCTCAAATTTAGACAACCGAACACCTTTCTTGAGAATGAAACATTTACACCCGAATACCCGGAAGTACTTGAGGTTGGGCTTGTTACCGGTGAGTATCTCATATGGAGTCTTGTTCAAGCCCTTGCGGAGGTAGAGCCGATTGGATGCATGACACGCGGTGTTGATGGCTTCGGCCCAAAAGTTGTACGGAGACTTGAACTCCGCCATCATGGTCCTTGCCGCATCCATCAATGTCCGGTTCTTCCTCTTCACAACACCATTTTGTTGAGGGGTGTAGGGTGCGGAATATTGATGTTTGATTCCCTCATCACTAAGAAACTCATCCAAGGTGTAGTTTTTGAACTCGGTGCCGTTGTCACTTCTTATTGTCAAGATCTTTGCATTGTGTTGACGTTGTGCTTCATTTGCAAAGTCAATGACAGTTTGTTGGGTCTCGCTCTTCCTCTTGAAGAAATACACCCATGTGTACCTTGAGTAGTCATCCACAATCACCAAGCAATACTTCCTAACTCCGAGACTATTGAAGGATGGAGGCCCAAAGAGATCCATGTGAAGGAGCTCCAAAGGCCTCTTTGAATAAATGATAGTCGTGGGAGGGTGAGCCTCCTCATGTAGCTTTCCTTCGATACAGGCACTGCAAGCACGATCTTTAGCAAAACTAACATTCATTAGTCCACGGACATGGTCCCCCTTGAGGAGACTTTGCAAAGATCTCATATTGACATGGGCTAAACGGCGATGCCAAAGCCATCCCACATCAACTTTAGCCATTAGGCATGTCGCGGTCTTAGTGGGTCGCTCCGAAAAGTTAATCACATATAGACCGTTCTCGACATGCCCAACAAAGGCTACTTTAAGAGTCTTGCTCCACAAGAGGGCCACGGTATCAATATCAAAGAAAGTGGCAAAGCCCATGATTGCAAGTTGACGAACAGAAAGTAAATTGTATGCAAGGGACTCAACAAGCATGACCTTCTCGATCGTGAGATCATGAGAGATGACCACCTTGCCAAGTCCCAATACCTTAGAAGATGAGGTGTCACCCCACTCGACATTGGTGGGCATAGATGGAACCTTGTGCACGTCCACCACCAAGTCCTTGCTTCCGGTCATATGATTTGTAGCTCCGTTATCGAGCAACCATGATCCACCACCGGAAGCAAACACCTACAAGAGATCAATGCTTGGTTTTAGGGACCCATTTAGTAATGGGTCCTTTAATGTTAGTAACAAGGGTCTTAGGAACCCAAATAGACCATTCAATATACTCATGAAGAGAACCAACAAATTTGGCATAAACATGCCCATCACTAGCACGGTATAACACATAAGAAGGATAAAATCGCCGGCTTTGTTGGGAGGGGTGACATTGCCCTTCTTGACATTGTTCTTCTTCTTCTCCTCGGGGGCACTCTCTCCCTCCCTCACAAAGGTTTGCATGAGGGGAGGAGGTTTTTTGGTCTTGTCATTCTTCTTCTTGTTCTTGGAGTCGGGCACGTACCCAACCCCTTCCTTGACCACACTTCCCTTTTGGTTGATCAAGAGATAGTTGAGGTTCTTCTTGCCTTGTATGCAAGTCGCAAGACCTCTCTCAAGTTGCTCCTTCAACTTAGCATTTTCCTCAACAAGATGTATACGCTTACAACACGGGTTAGTAGCATTTGCATTATCAATTAAAACCATATGAGGAAAAGTTGCTTTCTCCTTAGTTAGCTTCACTTGGAGTTGATCATGAGACTCCTTGAGACTAGCGTGAATACCCTTCAAGGCCTTGTGGGCCTTGTCAAGTATATCAAACTCCTCTTTGAGTCTAGCAAGATCAACCCCGAGTTTGGCCTTCTCGAAATTTAGCACACGAGAAACAATGAGGACATGATCATAATCTTTCTTTAACTTAGCATGATCAACGTTGTGTGACTCCTCAAGAGCCAAACGAAGACCACGCTCTTCCTCAAGAGCATTGGAAAGATACAAAATCTCATCGGCATAGTCACGACTATGCCCTTCCATCTTAGAGATGGTGTCTTCGTGAGCCTCGATCATGTCATTGGCCTCACCAAGTTGTTCCAAGAGAGCAACAAAGTGCTTCTTGGATTTTCCCTTGAGTTTGCCCATAAAGGCCTCAAACTCGTTAGCCTCAACATTAGCTCCCTCAAGTTCATTAATGCAATCCGTTGGGGAAGGATGATTAATGATGGTAGTTTTGATGTTGGAGGTTACCTTGTTGGTGGCTTTAGCCATAAGGCACTTGGCGGTGATGCTCTCGTTGGGTGAGTCGAAGAGAGACACCCGTGACATTGTTGCAATGACAACGGAGGCCATGGCAACCGACTCACCATCTTCATCATCGTCATCATCCTCATTGTACTCTTCTTGCACAACCAAAGCCTTGGGAGGAGTCTTCTTGGTGAAGTTGTTCTTGTTGGGGAACAACTTGGCCTTGTCCTTTCAGATGAGTTTGCCACCATTGTCTTCCCTCTTCTCATACGGGCATTCCGCAATGAAATGACTCACGTTTCCGCAATTGTAGCAAGTCCTTACACGTTGCTTGCCCCTTGTGCCACTCGAGTTGTTTTTGCTAAAGTTGGGCCTCGAGTTTTTCTTGCTCCAAAATTGCCTTGAAGCAAGTGCCATGTGTTCATGATATAAATACTTCGTATCTTCGGGGTTGCTCTCCTCTTATTCCTCTTCTTCTTCTTCCACGGTGAGCTTGGCCTTCAATGCAAGGTTAGGCTTCTTTGCCCGTTGAGAACGGAGCACCGCATTGTCGGCGGTCTTGTCCAAAATGTTCATGGCCACAAACTCATCCAACACTTCGCTTGAGGTCAAAGTGTGGAAGTCTAGTCTTTGACGAATGACGGAGGACATGGCCTTGTGGTAGGGCATCATTGCCTTGAGGAATTTGCTCTTGATCCAATTGTCATCCGTGTCCTTGCTCCCGTGATCTCGTAGTGAGACCGCGAGTTTGGTTACTCTCCGATAAAGCTCATGAGGTTCTTCATCTTCCTGAAGGAAATATGCCCTAGAGGCAATAATAAAGTTATTATTTATTTCCTTATAATCATGATAAATGTTTATTATTCATGCTAGAATTGTATTTACCAGAAACATAATACATGTGTGAATACATAGACAAACAAAGTGTCACTAGTATGCCTCTACTTGACTAGCTCGTTAATCAAAGATGGTTATGTTTCCTAACCATGAACAATGAGTTGTTATTTGATTAACGAGGTCACATCATTAGTAGAATGATCTGATTGACATGACCCATTCCATTAGCTTAGCACCCGATCGTTTAGTATGTTGCTATTGCTTTCTTCATGACTTATACATGTTCCTATGACTATGAGATTATGCAACTCCCGTTTACCGGAGGAACACTTTGGGTACTACCAAACGTCACAACGTAACTGGGTGATTATAAAGGAGTACTACAGGTGTCTCCAATGGTCGATGTTGGGTTGGCGTATTTCGAGATTAGGATTTGTCACTCCGATTGTCGGAGAGGTATCTCTGGGCCCTCTCGGTAATACACATCACATAAGCCTTGCAAGCATTACAACTAATATGTCAGTTGTGAGATGATGTATTACGGAACGAGTAAAGAGACTTGCCGGTAACGAGATTGAACTAGGTATTGGATACCGACGATCGAATCTCGGGCAAGTAACATACCGATGACAAAGGGAACAACGTATGTTGTTATGCGGTCTGACCGATAAAGATCTTCGTAGAATATGTAGGAGCCAATATGGGCATCCAGGTCCCGCTATTGGTTATTGACCAGAGACGTGTCTCGGTCATGTCTACATTGTTCTCGAACCCGTAGGGTCCGCACGCTTAAGGTTACGATGACAATTATATTATGAGTTTACATGTTTTGATGTACCGAAGGAGTTCGGAGTCCCGGATGAGATCGGGGACATGACGAGGAGTCTCGAAATGGTCGAGACGTAAAGATTCATATATTGGATGATATGGTTAGGCCAAGGGGTCAAGCCCATGAGGCTTTAGGTCGGTGCAAAAGGAGTTTTGCGGAGGCCAGGGGGCCAAACGCCGGAGACCCTGGCGTCTGGCCCTGGGCCAGACGCCGAGGCCCATGGCGTCTGGGCCAGACGCCAAGGATTGTGGCGTTTGGTCCTGGAGTCCGAGTGGGACTCTTGCCTTTCGGGCAAAACCGACTTTGAGGAGGCTTTTGCTCCAAGTTTCGACCCCGGGGCTCAACATATAAATAGAGGGGCAGGGCTAGCACCAAAGGGACAACAAGTTGATCCACGTGATCTATTCCTTAGCCGTGTGTGGCGCCCCCAGCCACCATATTCCTCGATAATACTGTAGCGGAGTTTAGGCGAAGCCCTGCTGCTGTAGTTCATCAAGATCGTCACCACGCCGTCGTGCTGACGGAATTCTTCCCCGACACTTTGCTGGATCGGAGTTCGGGGATCGTCATCGAGCTGAACGTGTGCTCGAACTCGGAGGTGCCGTAGTTTCGGTGCTTGATCGGTTGGATCGAGAAGACGTACGACTACTTCCTCTACGTTGCGTCAACGCTTCCGCAGTCGGTCTGCGTGGGTACGTAGACAACACTCTCTCCTCTCGTTGCTATGCATCACATGATCTTGCGTGTGCGTAGGAAAATATTTGAAATTACTACGAAACCCAACAGTGGCATACGAGCCAGGTTATTTATGTTGATGTTATATGCACGAGTAGAACACAAGTGAGTTGTGGACGATACAAGTCATACTGCCTACCAGCATGTCATACTTTGGTTCGGCGGTATTGTTGGACGAGACGACCCGGACCAACCTTATGCGTACGCTTACGTGAGACCAGTTCCCTCGACGTGCTTTGCACAGAGATGGCTTGCGGGCGACTGCCTCTCCAACTTTAGTTGAACCAAGTATGGCTACGCCCGGTCCTTGCGAAGGTTAAAACGGAGTCTATTTGACAAACTATCGTTGTGGTTTTGATGCGTAGGTGAGATTGGTTCTTACTTAAGCCCGTAGCAGCCACGTAAAACATGCAACAACAAAGTAGAGGACGTCTAACTTGTTTTTGCAGGGCATGTTGTGATGTGATATGGTCAAGGCATGATGCTGAATTTTATTGTATGAGATGATCATGTTTTGCAAAGCATAAAGGAGTGTTTTAAAGGAGTTCTTTAAAAAGAAAAGACCTCAGTAAAAAGCTACTTATATATTGAGCATCAAGATCTATTGAGATAGATCAAGACACTTGATAAGATTTTCAATGAGTACATACCTTGGCAAGATTTTGAAATAGTTCAAAATGGAACAGTTAAAGAAAGAGTTCTTGCCTGTGTTGCAAAGGTATCAAATTGAGTAAGACTCAAATCCCGACCACAGCAGAAAATAGAAAGAGAATGAAAAGTCATTCCCTATGCCTCAGTCATAGGTTCTATAAAGTATGCTATGCTTTGTACCAGACCTATTGTATACCTTGCTCTGTATTTGGCAAGGGAGTACAATAGTGATCTAGGAGTAGATCACTGGACATTGGTCAAGAATATCCTTAGTAAGGACTAAGGAGATGTTTCTCGATTATGGAGGTGATAAAAGAGTTTGTTGTAAAAGTTACATCAGTGCAAACTTTTACACTAATCCAGATGACTCTAAGACTCAATCTGGATACATATTGAAAGTGGGAGCGATTAGCTAGAGTAGCTCCGTACAGAGCATTGTAGACATAGGATATTTGCAAAATACATACGGCTCTGAATGTGACAGACCCGTTGACTAAGCTTCTCTCACGAGCAAAACATGATCACACCTTAGTACTCTTTGGATGTTAATCACATAGCGATGTGAACTAGATTATTGACTCTAGTAAACCCTTTGGGTGTTGGTCACATGATGATGTGAACTATGGGTGTTAATCATATACAGATATGAATATTGGTGTTAAATCACATGACGATGTGAACTAGATTATTGACTCTAGTGCAAGTGGGAGACTGAAGGAAATATGCCCTAGAGGCAATAATAAAGTTATTATTTATTTCCTTATAATCATGATAAATGTTTATTATTCATGCTAGAATTGTATTTACCGGAAACATAATACATGTGTGAATACATAGACAAACAAAGTGTCACTAGTATGCCTCTACTTGACTAGCTCGTTAATAAAAAATGGTTATGTTTCCTAACCATGAACAATGAGTTGTTATTTGATTAACGAGGTCACATCATTAGTAGAATGATCTGATTGACATGACCCATTCCATTAGCTTAGCACCCGATCGTTTAGTATGTTGCTATTGCTTTCTTCGTGACTTATACATGTTCCTATGACTATGAGATTATGCAACTCCCGTTTACCGGAGGAACACTTTGGGTACTACCAAACGTCACAACGTAACTGGGTGATTATAAAGGAGTACTACAGGTGTCTCCAATGGTCGATGTTGGGTTGGCGTATTTCGAGATTAGGATTTGTCACTCCGATTGTCGGAGAGGTATCTCTGGGCCCTCTCGGTAATACACGTCACATAAGCCTTGCAAGCATTACAACTAATATGTTAGTTGTGAGATGATGTATTACGGAACGAGTAAAGAGACTTGCCGGTAACGAGATTGAACTAGGTATTGGATACCGACGATCGAATCTCGGGCAAGTAACATACCGATGACAAAGGGAACAACGTATGTTGTTATGCGGTCTGACCGATAAAGATCTTCGTAGAATATGTAGGAGCCAATATGGGCATCCAGGTCCCGCTATTGGTTATTGACCGGAGACGTGTCTCGGTCATGTCTACATTGTTCTCGAACCCGTAGGGTCCGCACGCTTAAGGTTACGATGACAGTTATATTATGAGTTTACATGTTTTGCTGTATCGAAGGAGTTTGGAGTCCCGGATGAGATCGGGGACATGACGAGGAGTCTCGAAATGGTCGAGACGTAAAGATTCATATATTGGATGATATGGTTAGGCCAAGGGGTCAAGCCCATGAGGCTTTAGGTCGGTGCAAAAGGAGTTTTGCGGAGGCCAGGGGGCCAAACGCCGGAGACCCTGGCGTCTGGCCCTGGGCCAGACGCCGAGGCCCATGGCGTCTGGGCCAGACGCCAAGGATTGTGGCGTTTGGTCCTGGAGTCCGAGTGGGACTCTTGCCTTTCGGGCAAAACCGACTTTGAGGAGGCTTTTGCTCCAAGTTTCGACCCCGGGGCTCAACATATAAATAGAGGGGCAGGGCTAGCACCAAAGGGACAACAAGTTGATCCACGTGATCTATTCCTTAGCCGTGTGCGGCGCCCCCAGCCACCATATTCCTCGATAATACTGTAGCGGAGTTTAGGCGAAGCCCTGCTGCTGCCGTTCATCAAGATCGTCACCACGCCGTCGTGCTGACGGAATTCTTCCCCGACACTTTGCTGGATCGAGTCCGGGGATCGTCATCGAGCTGAACGTGTGCTCGAACTCGGAGGTGCCGTAGTTTCAGTGCTTGATCGGTTGGATCGAGAAGACGTACGACTACTTCCTCTACGTTGCGTCAACGCTTCCGCAGTCGGTCTGCGTGGGTACGTAGACAACACTCTCTCCTCTCGTTGCTATGCATCACATGATCTTGCATGTGCGTAGGAAAATATTTGAAATTACTACGAAACCCAACACTTCCTTCATTGCAAACTCATCGGCCTCATCTTGTACCACTTCATAGTTGGAGCATTGAATGCTTACGCTTCCCCGGTAGAGAGACACGACACAATGCCATGCATCTTTGGCCAAGGCGAAGGGACGAAGATGAGGTAGGTCTTCGGGTGGAATTGCATCTTGAATGATGAAGAGAGCATTCTCATTTGAATTGATTATCCGCGGCTTCTCGAGGACTGAAGTTGCTTGTATCATGTGGATAGAAACCTTCTTCAATGATTCTCCAAAGGTTAGTGTTCACATGATTTAAATGACGTTTAAAGCGGTACACCCATGAATCAAAATCCTCATTTTTCACAATCTTAGGGGGAGGACCGACATGATTCAGATGAGTGGAAGGAACCGGTCCACCATAAACAAGTGGTGGTTCCACATGGGCAAAGATGCCGGTGCCATTCTTGCCACTAGAAGAAGGAGCCTTTTCACTACTAGCTTCCCCCTTGTCGGGGATAGCATCCGTCACCTTGTTGGCGGGATCACCCACTTTCAACGGTGCGGTGGATAGTTTAAGCCCCTCAAGAAATTTAGTAAACATGCTTTCAACTTCGGTCGTCATGGAGGTTTTCAATGTCTCCAAGGCCACATTGAACTCCTCACGTGAGACCGAAGTTCCCCCATCGCCCGTAGACGAGATGGGATTCACACCGGAGTGTTCCTTCACACCGTCTACGGTATCAACCATACTCTTTGGACGGTAAAGTCCTCAATAAAGAGACGAGGCTCTGATACCAATTGAAAGGATCGATATGGTTGACTAGAGGGGGGGGGGTGAATAGGCAACTAACAATTTTTGCTTTTCTTTAAAAATTTAAACTTTGCATCAAAGTAGATTGTCTAGATATGCAACTAGGTGAGCAACCTATATGATGCAACAAGGATAGGAACACAAGCAGGCAATAGATATGAAACAAATAAGCTTGCTCAAATAAAGGCACGAGATAACCAAGAGTGGAGACGGTGGAGACGAGGATGTGTTGCCGAAGTTCCTTCCCTTTGAGAGGAAGTACGTCTCTGTTGGAGCGGTGTGGAGGCACAATGCTCCCCAAGAAGCCACTAGGGCCACCATATTCTCCTCACGCCCTGACACAATGCGAGATGCTGTGATTCCACTATTGGTGCCCTTGAAGGCGGCGACTGAACCTTTACAAACAAGGTTGGGGCTCTCTCCACAACTTAATTGGAGGCTCCCAACAAAACCACGAAGCTTCACCACAATGGAATATGGCTCCAAGGTGACCTCAACCGTCTAGGGTGCTCAAACACCCAAGAGTAACAAAATCCACACAAGAAAGTATGGGGGAAGCAAATATCCTTTGGTGGAAGTGTAGATCTAGGTCTCCTCCTTCAATCCCTAGCAAATCAACAAGTTTGAGTGGCTAGAGAGAGAGATCGGGCAAGAGAGCTTGAAGAGCATTAATGGTGGAGTGAGAGAGGTCAAAGGTGAGAGTGGTAGGTGGGAGAAGCTCCCTTATATAGTCACCCTTGATTTCCAACCGTTACTGCGATTTTTGCACTACAGCGGTACAACCAGTCCTCGTCCCGGTACAACCGGGACTCACGGTGTATCTGCAGAACCCTACCAAGCGGTACAACTGGACCAGGGGGGGTAGTACCGGCTAAGAAAACTAACCGGACTAACCGCCTGGCCACCGCACAACCACCGCATCAAAACAGGAGCTTGACCGGTACTTGGGCGGTGCCTGGCCGGAACAACCGCATGGCCTTGAGCTCTTGGGCGGCTAAGTCCTGGAGCGGAAGAACCGCTTGGACCACCGGTGGTACCGGTCATCATGGAACGACCGGACCAACCGGGCCACTACCGCCCAAGAACCGCATCAACACAGAAGCGCGAGCGGTACTTGAGCGGTGCATGGACGGAACCACCGCCCCAGCTTTTGCAGAGCATGGTGGCGGTACCATCGCCCGAGGCAGCGGTACAACCGCTCGAGCAAAATTGGTGAGCAACAAGACCCAGCGGTACAACCGCTCCAGGGAGCGGTACGACCGCTGGGCAGAAATAATGAGCAGGAAAGAAAGGGGAAGAGGCAAGGAAAGCTCTCTCTCTCACACACACCTGAGGAAGGCAAAAAGAGGGTGATGAAAGTGTACGTGACCTGATTCCCCCAGACCTTCCTAATAGGATTCCCTCTTGATAGTACGGGCACTCTACGACCAAAGAAAAAGAAAGCATAGAGGACATGTCTTCGATCTTTTCCTTCGAGAGGCAATAGCAATCCGATGTAAGCCTAAGCATCAAGAACCTGAAATATATAGCACACGATTAGACCACAAAGGGTTGTCATCATTATCCAAAACATAAAGAAGGGAAATGCCCATTCATTTTGAGTTATATAGTTTTGCTCCAGTACTTCACTTATATCTTTTAGAGCACGGTGGTGGATTTGTTTTCGAGAAACTATTGATCTCTCATGCTTCACTTAGATTATTTTGAGAGTCTTAAATAGCATGGTAATTTGCTTAAATAATCCTAATATGCTAGGTATTCAAGATTAGTAAATTTTTTCTTATGAGTGTTTTGAATACTAAGAGAAGTTTGATGCTTGATGATTGTTTTGAGATATGGAGGTAATAATATCAAAGTCGTGCTAGTTGAGTAGTTGTGAATTTGGGAAATGCTTGTCTTGAAGTTTGCAAGTCCCGTAGCATGCACGTATGGTAAACGTTATGTAACAAATTTGAAACATGAGGTGTTCTTTGATTGTCTTCCTTATGAGTGGCGGTCGGGGACGAGCGATGGTATTTTCCTACCGATCTATCCCCCTAGGAGCATGCACGTAGTGCTTGGTTTTTGATGACTTGTAGATTTTTGCAATAAGTATGTCAGTTCTTTATGACTAATGTTGAGTCCATGGATTATACGCAGTCTCACCCTTCCATCATTGCTAGCCTCTTCGGTACCGTGCATTGCCCTTTCTCACATTGAGAGTTGGTGCAAACTTTGCCGGTGCATCCAAACCCCGTGATATGATACACTCTTTCACACATAAACTTCCTTATATCTTCCTCAAAACAGCCACCATACCTACCTATTATGGCATTTCCATAGCCATTCCGAGATATATTTCCATGCAACTTTCCACCATTTCTTTTATCACGACACATTCATCATTGTCATATTGCTTAGCATGATCATGTAGTTGACATAGTATTTGTGGAGAAGCCACCGTTCATAATTCTTTCATACATGTCACTCTTGATTCATTGCATATCCCGGTACACCGCCAGAGGCATTCATATAGATTCATCTTTTGTTCTAGTATCGAGTTGTAATCATTGAGTTGTAAATAAATAGAAGTGTGATGATCATCATTTTCTAGAGCATTGTCCCAAGTGAGGAATATATATATATATATATATATATATATATATATATATATATATATATATATATATATGCTACTATCCTTTGCCACACTTGTGCTTCAAAGTAGCACCATAATCTTCATGATAGAGAGTCTTTTGTTTTGTCACTTTCATATACTAGTGGGAATTTTTCATTATAGAACTTGGCTTGTATATTCCAAC
>NC_041392.1:407975935-408032335 GCF_002162155.2 Triticum dicoccoides
TGCATATCCCGGTACACCGCCAGAGGCATTCATATAGATTCATCTTTTGTTCTAGTATCGAGTTGTAATCATTGAGTTGTAAATAAATAGAAGTGTGATGATCATCATTTTCTAGAGCATTGTCCCAAGTGAGGAATATATATATATATATATATATATATATATATATATATATATATATATATATATATGCTACTATCCTTTGCCACACTTGTGCTTCAAAGTAGCACCATAATCTTCATGATAGAGAGTCTTTTGTTTTGTCACTTTCATATACTAGTGGGAATTTTTCATTATAGAACTTGGCTTGTATATTCCAACAATGGGCCTCCTCAAGTGCCCTAGGTCTTCGTGAGCAAGCAAGTTGGATGCACACCCACTTAGTTTCTTTTGTTGAGCTTTCATACATTTATAGCTCTAGTGCATTCGTTGCATGGCAATCCCTACTCCTTGCATTAACATCAATCGATGGGCATCTCCATAGCCCATTGATTAGCCTTGTTGATGTGAGACTTTCTCCTTTTTTGTCTTCTCCACATAACCCCCATCATCATATTCTATTCCACCCATAGTGCTATGTCCATGGCTCGCGCTCATATATTGCATGAAAGTTTATAGGTTTGAGATTACTAAAGTATGAAACAATTGCTTGGCTTGTCATCGGGGTTGTGCATGATGAGAGCATTTTTGTGTGAAGAAAATGGAGCATGACTAAACTATATGATTTTGTAGGGATGAACTTTCTTTGGCCATGTTATTTTGAGAAGACATAATTGCTTAGTTAGTATGCTTGAAGTATTATTATTTTTATGTCAATATGAACTTTTATCTTCAATCTTTCGGATATGAATATTCATGCCACAATTAAGAAGAATTACATTAAAATTATGCCAAGTAGCATTCCACATCAAAAATTCTGTTTTTATCATTTACCTACTCGAGGACGAGCATGAATTATGTTTGGGGATGATTGATACGTCTCCAATGTATCTATAATTTTTGATTGCTCCATGATATATTATCTACTGTTTTGGACATTATTGGGCTTTATTTTCCACTTTTATATTATTTTTGGGACTAACATATTAACCGGAGGCCCAGCCCAGAATTGCTGTTTTTGCCTATTTTAGGGTTTCGAAGAAAAGGAATATCAAACGGAGTCCAAATGGAATGAAACCTTCGGGAACGTGATTTTCTCACCGAACATGATCCAGGAGACTTGGACCCTACATCAAGAAACAAAGGAGGAGGCCACGAGGTAGGGGGCGCGCCTACCCCCCCAGGCGCGCCCTTCACCCTCGTGGGCCCTTGTTGCTCCACCGACATACTCCTTCCTCCTATATATACCTACGTACCCCAAACGATCAGATACGGAGCCAAAACCCTAATTCCACCACCGTAACTTCCTGTATCCACGAGATCCCATCTTGGGGCCTGTTCCGAAGCTCCACCGGAGGGGGCATCCATCACGGAGGGCTTCTATATCAACACCATAGCCTCTCCGATGAAGTGTGAGTAGTTTACCTCAGACCTTCGGGTCCATAGTTATTAGCTAGATGTCTTATTCTCTCTTTTTGGGTCTCAATACAATGTTCTCCCCCTCTCTTGTGGAGATCTATTCGATGTAATCTTCTTTTTGCGGTGTGTTTGTTGAGACCGATGAATTGTGGGTTTATGATCAAGTTTATCTATGAACAATATTTGAATCTTCTGTGAATTCTTTTATGTATGATTGGTTATCTTTGCAAGTCTCTTCGAATTATCAGTTTGGTTTGGCCTACTAGATTGATCCTTCTTGCAATGGAAGAAGTACTTAGCTTTGGGTTCAATCTTGCGGTGTCCTTTCCCAGTGACAGTAGGGGCAGCAAGGCACGTATTGTATTGTTTCCATCGAGGGTAACAAGATGGTTTTTTATCATATTGATGAATTTATCCCTCTACATCATGTCATCTTGCTTAAGGCATTACTCTATTTTCATGAACTTAATACTCTAGATGCATGCTGGATAGCGGTCGATGAGTGGAGTAATAGTAGTAGATGCAGACAGGAGTCGGTCTACTTGTCTCGGACGTGATGCGTATATACATGATCATACCTAGATATTCTCATAACTATGTTCAATTCTGTCAATTGCTCAACAGTAATTCGTTCACCCATCGTAAAATACTTATGCTCTTGAGAGAAGCCACTAGTGAAACCTATGGCCCCCGGGTCTATCTTCATCATATTAATCTTCCAATACTTAGTTATTTCCTTTGCTTTTTGCTTTGCTTTTATTTTACTTTGCATCTTTACCACAAAAATACCAAAAATATTATCTTATCATATATATCATATCTCACTCTCGTAAGTGACCATGAAGGGATTGACAACCCCTGATCGCGTTGGTTGCGAGGAGTTACTTGTTTTGTGCAGGTACTAGGGACGCGCGCGCAACCTCCTACTGGATTGATACCTTGGTTCTCAAAAACTGAGGGAAATACTTACGCTACTTTGCTGCATCATCCTTTCCTCTTTGGGGAAATCCAACGCAATGCTCAAGAGGTAGCATGGAGCTTGCTGTCGGAGCAGCACTGGACACTCCGCCGGACTCTAGGTCCGAACTCTCGAGGTCCATGTCAAGCAAGCGCCGCTAGGAGACTCCGGAAAGCCCCACGGACTCTCGTTTCTCTATCCAACCCTCACCTTTAAACGAGGCCCTAGACTTAATGCGATCACTCGCAATTACGAAAGGATCGCTTCTGAACTACGCCCAGCCCAGACTAGGGGCTGAGAGCAGGGAATTTTGCGTCCTACCCACCACCCACTTCATAGCCACCGTCGAAGATTTAACCGACATGTTGGATTACGCCTCCGAAGACATCGACGGTATGGACGGCGATGCCGGAGACGAAAAAGGCCAAAACCCTCCATTTACCGGATGATGGACGACCACCTCCACATACGACGCATACATGGTGGACACACCCAAAGAGGATGGCGACCACGACAAGGTGAATCCGGTTGAGGACAAGCCTGCCGAAGAAACTCCAAAACATCGACGCCAGTGGCGCCACTCAAAATCGTGTCGCCAAAAAGATAGCTGATACGTCTCCAATGTATCTATAACTTTTGATTGTTCCATGCTATTATATTATCCATCTAGGATGTTTTATATGCATTTATATGCTATTTTATATGATTTTTGGGACTAACCTATTAACCTAGAGCCCAATGCCAGTTTCTGTTTTTTCCTTGTTTCTGAGTATCGCACAAAAGGAAAACCAAACGGAATCCAATTGACTTGAAATTTTACGGAGATTATTTTTTGACCAAAAGAAGCCCACGGAGTATCAGAGATGGGCCAGAAGAGTCCCGAGGCACCCACGAGGGTGGAGGCACACCCCCTACCTCGTGGCCACCTCGGGGACCCCCTGACTTGTTCCGACTCCAACACCTCTTATATATATACCCAAACTTCTGGAAAGAAACCTAGATCGGGAGTTCCGCCCCCGCAAGCCTCTGTAGCCACCGAAAACCAATCTAGACTTGTTCCAGCACCCTGCCGGAGGGGGGAATCCCTCTCCGGTGGCCATCTTCATCATCCCGGCGCTCTCCATGACGAGGAGGGAGTAGTTCACCCTCGGGGCTGAGGGTATGTACTAGTAGCTATGTGTTTGATCTCTCTCTCTCTCTCTCTCTCTCTCTCTTTCTCATGTTCTTGATTCGCACGATCTTGATGTATCGCAAGCTTTGCTATTATAGTTGGATCTTATCATGTTTCTCCACTCTACTCTCTCGTAATGGATTGAGTTTTCCCTTTGAAGTTATCTTATCGGATGGAGTCTTTAAGGATTTGAGAACACTTGATGTATGTCTTGCACATGTTTATCTATGGTGACAATGTGATATCACGTGATCCACTTGGTGTATGTTTTGGTGATTAACTTGCGGGTTCAGTGACCTTGTGAACTTATGCATAGGGGTTGGCACACATTTTCGTCTTGACTCCCCGGTAGAAACTTTGGGGCGCTCTTTGAAGTTCTTTGTGTTGGTTTAATAGATGAATCTGAGATTGTGTGATGCATATCGTATAATCATACCCACGGATACTTAAGGTGACATTGGAGTATGACATTAGGGTTTTGGTGGATTTGTGTCTTAAGGTGTTATTCTAGTACGAACTCTAGGATAGATTGAACGGAAAGAATAGCTTCGTGTTATTTTACTACGTACTCTTGAATAGATCGATCAGAAAGGATAACTTTGAGGTGGTTTCATACCCTACAATAATATCTTCGTTCATTCTCCTCTATTAGTGACTTTGGAGTGACTCTTTGTTTCATGTTGAGGGATAGTTATATGATCCAATTATGTTATTATTGTTGAGAGAACTTGCACTAGTGAAAGTGTCAACCCTAGGCCTTATTTCCTAGCATTGCAATACCGTTTATGCTCACTTTTATCATTAGTTACCTTTATGTTTTTATATTTTCAGATTACAAAAACCTATGTCTACCATCCATATTGCACTTGTATCACCATCTCTTCGCCGAACTAGTGCACCTATACAATTTACCATTGTATTGGGTGTGTGGGGGACACAAGAGACTCTTTGTTATTTGGTTGCAGGGTTGTTTGAGAGAGACCATCTCCATCCTACGCCTCCCATGGATTGATAAACCTTAGGTCATCCACTTGAGGGAAATTTGCTACTGTCCTACAAACCTCTGCACTTGGAGGCCCAACAACGTCTACAAGAAGAAGGTTGTGTAGTAGACATCTAGCTCTTTTCTTGCGCCGTTGCTGAGGAGGTTAGCGCTTGAAGGTATATCTTTAGATCTTGCAATCGAATCTTTTTGTTTCTTGTTTTATCACTAGTGTAGTTTATAAAAAAAACTAAAAAATGGAATTAAGGTTACCTCATATGCTTCATCTTTTTAATGTCTTTCATGAAAATAAGGATTCCGTTAATTGTGCCATAGTGTTAGAAGAAGATTGTATTAAAATGTTTGGCACTAAATTGTTGGATGATGAGCATGATTGCAATGTTCTTAGTATGAATTCTTTGAATATCCATGATGCTAATGATATGCAAAGCCACAAGCTTGGGGATGCTAGGTTTGATGAAGATGATATTTTTTGTGCCCCAAGTTTTGATGAGCAAATTTATTATGATGAAATCATCCCTCCTATCTATGATGATTATTGTGATGCCATGTATGCTAGAAATAATAATGATAAACATGAAATTTTTCATCATGATTTTAACTTTCAATTGTATTATGCCTCACATGATAGTTATTTTGTTGAGTTTGCTCCCACTATTCCGAATGAGAAGAATTTTGCTTATGTGGAGAGTAGTAAAATTTCTATGCTTGTGCATCATGAAAATAATACTTTATGTGATGGTTATATTGTTTAATTCATTCATGATGCTACTGAAAATTATTAGGAGGGAGGAATATATGCTTGTAGGAGTTGCAATAATATCAAGTTTCCTCTCTATGTGTTGAAAATCTTGAAGCTATCCTTGTTTTACCTTCCTATGAAAGTTGATTCTTGTTCCCACAAGTTGTTTGGTCACAAAATCCCTATGAATATGAAGTGGGTTAGGATTAAATGTGCTAGTTATATTCTTCATGATGCTCTCTTTATGTTTCAATTCTTATCTTTTTTGTGAGCATCATTCAAATCATCATGCCTAGCTAGGGGCGTTAAACGATGGCGCTTGTTGGGAGGCAACCCAATTTTATTTTTGTTCTTTGCTTTTTGTTCCTGTTTAGTAATAAATAATTCATCTAGATTATGTTATGATTGTGTTTTTAATTTTTTAATTAGTGTTTGTGCCAAGTAAATCCTTTAGGATCTTCTTGGGTGATTGTTATTTGATCTTGCTGTAAAAAACAGAAAGTATGCACTCATGATAATAATTTTCAATTTTTACCAGAGATCGATAAAATACCAATTCCATTAATAAACAAATTTCCTAGGACTTCCTAATTTATCAGGATTTTTTGAGTTACAGAAGTATTCGAAACCTTCAGATTACTACAGACTGTTCTGTTTTTGACAGATTCTATTTTTTATGTGTTGTTTGCTTATTTTGATGAATCTATGAGTAGTATCAGAGGGTATGAACCATAGAGAAGTTGGAATACAGTAGGTTTAACACCAATATGAATTTAGAATGAGTTCACAACAGTACCTAAGCGGTGATTTATTTTCTTATACTAACGGAGCTTACGAGTTTTCTGTTAAGTTTTGTGTTGTGAAGTTTTCAAGTTTTGGGTAAAGATTCGATGGAATATGGAATAAGGTGTGACACGAGCCTAAGCTTTGGGATGCCCAAGGCACCCCGAGGTAATATTCAAGGAAAACCAAGAGCCTAAGCTTGGGGATGCCCCGGATGGCATCCCCTATTTCGTCTTTGTTCATCGGTAACTTTACTTGAGGCTATATTTTTATTCACCACATGATATGTGTTTTGCTTGGATCATCATTTTATTTTATTTTGTTTTGATTGCTGTTTGAATAAATACCAAGATCTGAAATTTTTAAATGTTAGAGAGTCTTCACATAGTTGCATAATTATTCGGCTGCTCATTGATCTTCACTTACATCTTTTGGAGTAGTTTGTCGTTTGCTCTTGTGCTTAAATTATATCTTCTTAGAGCATGGCGGTAGTTTTATTTTGAAGAAATTATTGAACTCTCATGCTTCACTTATATTATTTTGAGAGTCTTTTAGAACAGCATGATAATTTGCTTTGGTTATAAAAATTAGTCCTACCATGATGGGCATCCAAGAGGGATATAATAAAAACTTTCATATAAAGTGCATTGAATACTATGAGAAGTTTGATGCTTGATGATTGTTTTGAGACATGAGGATGGTGATATTAGAGTCATGCTAGTTAAGTAGTTGTGAATTTGAGAAATACTTGTGTTGAGGTTTGCAAGTCCCGTAGCATGCACGTATGGTAACCGTTGTGTGACAAATTTGAAGCATGAGGTGTTTCTTTGATTGTCTTCCTGATGAGTGGCGGTCGGGGATGAGCGATGGTATTTTCTTGCCAATCTATCCCCCTAGGAGCATGCGCGTAATGCTTGGTTTTTGATGACTTGTAGATTTTTTCAATAAGTATGTGAGTTCTTTATGACTAATGTTGAGTCCATGGATTATACACACTCTCACCTTTCCATCATTGCTAGCCTCTCTGGTACCATGCATTGCCCTTTCTCACCTCGAGAGTCGATGCAAACTTCGCCGGTGCATCCAAACCCCGTGATATGATACACTCTATCACACATAAACCTCCTTATATCTTCCTCAAAACAGCCACCATACCTACCTATTATCGCATTTCCGTAGCCATTTTGAGATATATTGCCATGCAACTTCCCACCATTTCATTTATTATGACACACTTCATCATTGCCATATTGCCTTGCATGATCATGTAGTTGACATCGTATTTGTGGCAAGGCCACCATGCATAATTTTTCATACATGTCACTCTTGTTTCATTGCCCATCCTGGTACACCGCCAGAGGAACTCATATAGAGTCATATTTTGTTCTAGTATCGAGTTGTAATCATTGAGTTGTAAATAAATAGAAGTGTGATGATCGTCATTAATAGAGCATTGTCCCCCCCCCCCAAAAAGAAGGGGGGGAGGCCAAATGAAAAAAACATCAAAAAAGCAAGAAAATAAAATGGACAATGCTACTATCCTTTTTCCACACTTGTGCTTCAAAGTAGCACCATGATCTTCATGATAGAGAGTCTCTTATATTGTCACTTTCATATACTAGTGGGAATTTTTCATTGTAGAACTTGGCTTGTATATTCCAACAATGGGCTTCCTCAAATGCCCTAGGTCTCCGTGAGCAAGCAAGTTGGATGCACACTCACTTAGTTTCTTTTGTTGAGGTTTCACACATTTATAGCTCTAGTGCTTCCATTGCATGGCAATCCCTACTCCTCGCATTGACATCAATTGATGGGCATCTCCATAGCCCATTGATTAGCTGCGTCAATGTGAGACTTTCTCCTTTTTGTCTTCTCCACACAACCCCCATCATTAGATTCTATTCCACCCAAAGTGCTATGTCCATGGCTCACGCTCATGCATTGCGTGAAAATTGAAAAAAGTTTGAGATTACTAAAGTATGAAACAATTGCTTGGCTTGTCATCGGGGTTGTGCATGATGAGAGCATTTTTGTGTGACGAAAATGAAGCATAGCCAAACCATATGATTTTGTAGGGATAAGCTTTTTTTGGCCATGTTATTTTGAGAAGACATAATTGCTTGGTTAGTATGCTTGAAGTATTATTATTGTTTTTATGTCAATATTAAACTTTTGTCTTGAATCTTATGGATCTGAACATTCATGCCACAATAAATAAAATTACATTGATAAATATGTTAGGTAGCATTCCACATCAAAAATTCTGTTTTTATCATTTACCTACTCGAGGACGAGCATGAATTAAGCTTGGGGATGCTTGATACGTCTCCAACGTATCTATAATTTTTGATTGTTCCATGCTATTATATTATCCATCTAGGATGTTTTATATGCATTTATATGCTATTTTATATGTTTTTTGGGACTAACCTATTAACCTATAGCCTAGTGCCAGTTTCTGTTTTTCCTTGTTTTTGAGTATCGCACAAAAGGAAAACCAAACGGAGTCCAATTGACCTGAAATTTCACGGAGATTATTTTTGGACCACAGGAAGCCCACGGAGTATCGGAGATGGGCCAAAAGAGTCCCGAGGCACCCACGAGGGTGGGGGCGCGCCCTACCCCCCTGGGCGTGCCCCCTACCTCGTGGCCGCCTCGGGGACCCCCCTGACTTGTTCCCGACTCCAACACCTCTTATATATACCCAAACTTATAGAAAGAAACCTAGATCAGGAGTTCCACCGCCGAAAGCCTCTGTAGCCACCGAAAACCAATCTAGACCCGTTCCGGCACCCTGCCGGAGGGGGGAATCCCTCTCCAGTGGCCATCTTCATCATCCCGGCGCTCTCCATGACGAGGAGGGAGTAATTCACCCTCAGGGCTGAGGGTATGTACCAGTAGCTATGTGTTTGATCTCTCTCTCGTGTTCTTGATTCACACGATCTTGATGTATCGCGAGCTTTGCTATTATAGTTGATCTTATGATGTTTCTACCCCTCTACTCTCTTGTAATGGATTGAGTTTTCCCTTTGAATTTATCTTATCAGATTAAGTCTTTAAGGATTTGAGAACACTTGATGTATGTCTTGCACGTGTTTATCTGCGGTGACAACAGGATATCACGTGATCCACTTGATGTATGTTTTGGTGATCAACTTGCGGGTTTAGTGACTGTCGTGGAATTTTCACGGCAGATGTCCTAGTGTGAGGACTTAGTCGTGAGGCCAGCGCATCTATGTAGTAGCTTGAGAGGGGTTGATCAGAATCGAGAGACGCAACACAAGACAAGACCCCGGGAAACATCATCCGGTAATAACCCTACACGCTGTTTGTGGCTAGATCTCATTATGCTCATGAGGGAGACGCCACATAAGCCCGCTCCCCTTTGCTGTGTCTAGCCCTAAAGATTATCGCTGGTTTCCTGTCCCCTCTTGGGGTGCCCTGCCCCTCCTTATATATGTTGAAGGGGCGGGTTACATGACTAGTCCTAGTAGGATTAGGATTAACCTATTACAAGTGGAGTCCTAGTCTTGCTTCCTATATAAGGGAATATTCCTTACGCTTTCCTCTTAAACCGACCCACCATAACATGAACCGGCCTTCTGGGCCTTGGGACTAGTCCTTTATCTGACCCGTTGTCGGGGTCATTCATGAGTCGCCAGGCTCATAAATCGTCAGGCCAGTGAACTGCCAGACCCATGAATCGCCAGTCCTCTGACGGGTTATGATAAAGCGCCAAGTCCGGCCGGGTTATCTTCCTGCCGGGTTACGCCGCGGGGTATATCCCCGACATTAGACCCCAGTTTAATTTGGATTTATCCATGTTAAACTGATCATGCAAAACAAACACAAGAACAAATTTGACAGATTGTGTTCCGGGTTAAGAATTCTTGTAAGCCGGCACCTGATCATCCTTAACTCCTTGTCATTTCCTTCTTCTAGAAAATCTGGGTCAATAGACCAGCTTCATAATCAATTTGCTTGGAAAAGATATTTTGTAAATACAGAATCCATTTGAATCAGTCTTCAATGCTCTGATTTGACAAAAATATTGGTCTTCAAATATTCAACTGATATGAGCTGGTTTGGAAATGTAGAACTTCCCGGTTTATCATTACCAAAATTGCCGGGTTATAAAACTGATGATCCCGGGTCATGAATGTTATAAACTCTGGGTTATGATTGTTGCAAACGCCGGGTCAATCTGGTTTACTCAAAACTGAGAATTTGAAGATTTTTCTCCCTTATATCCATATCACCTGTAGCCCCCAAGTCTTGAGCAGAACAAAGTGATGGCTTAAGATTTGCTTCAATATAAATACTGCCACTTTTGAAGAAATCCATGTTGCTTATCTCAGTCACTAGTAAAAACTGAATACTCCATATTATGTAGCCCCTAAGTGCTGGGTTGTCATGCTTGCAGCAATCTAGGACTTGTAATTGCCTGATGCTCAAAAAACTTCAACCAGTGTAGCTGCCAAGGGCCGGGTCATTATGCAATAATGAGCAGGGACTTTATAAATATGATCATGTAGATTTGAACAGCAACATGTAGCCCCCAAGGGCCGGCTCAGTAAGATAATATTGAGCTGGGACTTTATATATACTTCATTAAAAATAACATCATATGATCTAACCCCCATCAAGGGGCTTGAACCCACGTCCACAAGGTTAAGAGTTTTGTGCTTTACCAAATGAGTAGCAGACCTTTCAATATAATGGATTAAGACTTGTGTACCTTGAATTATTGACAGGAGCAATTGGTAGCCCCCAAGGGCCGGCTCATTACAATGTGATGAGTCGGGTCTTCAATAAGGTAAGCAAAAAATGACTTTGCATTAGCCCCCAAGTGTCATGGTGCATGCTTGCAGCGACATGAGACTTGCATATTTGATGTAATCTCAATTTGAATAATGTAGCCCCCAAGTGCCGGGTCGTAAGCCTGTAGCGACTCAAGACTATTCCTTCAATTGTAAAATAAATCATATCCATTGATAATATAATAGCCATTGCGCTAAAGCAACTTTGAAAACCTTAATCATAATACTAGTTATTGATAACCATAATAAAATTCAACCATGTTGGCTATTTGAAATATAATCCAAAGATTTATGAGCGCATGATTCCAATGGCGCAATCCAAATATATACTAGCGACTTATAGTGCCAAGACAAGCTGGGTTAATAAACACCGGATAATTTATCATAATACTGGCGACTTATAGTCAAAAGCCAGGCCGGGTCAATAAGCACCAGATTATAACTAATCATGTACTAACAACTTGTATTTGAAAGCCAAGCCGGGTCAATAAACACCGGTTTATCATAAGATATTATAAACCTCATCAAAGGAGAAAAACTTGGCAAATAAAAGCATAAAAAGAATATGCAAGGCTTTTCATGGGCTGCCAGGCCCAAAATCGAGGCTTTTCATGGGCTGCCAGGCCACTGAGTTAAACCATTTTACAAAGCCTTTTTAAGATGGACCTCACATTAACCAATCGTCGTTTTAACTTTGACAAGTTCAGGGTATACGAGATTGACTTGTCAAACGTTCAACGGGTCATACCAGGATTACCTGTACGGAGTGGCTTCTTAAAAAGGCAGGTTAACCCGGGGTTTTAGGTGAATACACCTGGCTTCCAAGCCTGGCTTGATAGCCTATTACAAGGGTGTAGACTCTTTGTTCTTTGAGAAGCAAAGAGCCCCCGAGCAATATTTTGAGCTGTGCTCAGTGGGTGCCTATGTTTGAGTTGTACTTTTGCAACACTCTCTTTGGCCCCCAAGTGATTTCCCTGGTGGCCTTACGCCGATCAAGAAGTGTAGATATGGTTCGAATACGACCAAGCCCCCAAGTGATTTCCCTGGTGGCCTTACGCCAATCAAGAGGTGTAGCTATGGTTCGAATATGACCAAGCCCCCATGTTATCAATAATATGATAAGCCAATAAGGCAGGATACCCATGTTTGAACCACGCATCATGGCAAAAGATCCTCTTTGGCAACCTTTAATTTTTTGCAAGAGATAAATTCTTCTTGAACCAGGATTTTGAACCGGATATTGAGAGCGTCAGAGCTTTGCAAGAGATAGTTTCCTCTTAAACCGGATTTGAACCAGATAATAAGGGTTGCAGCGCTGTGTGGGAAATGGGATTTCCCTTAAACCGGACTATAAATCGGAAGCATCATTGTGAGCCGAAATATTTCTGACGGCCTTTAAATTTTCATCAATATAACAGTAGCCTCCGGGACTGGGTTATCTTTCGCTTCAACATCCTTGGGCACTTGAATTTGCTGAAACTGGAAAACTTGTTGAGTCATATCATTGTAGCCCCCGAGTCTTAAGATGACTCGAGGAGTTGGCTTGAGATTCTCCATATTTGACCATGATATAAACCGACATAAGTTGTATATCACTAGTGTTGATAGCGTGATGTGAATCCACAAAATGTTGAGGTGACTGCGGTGGGTTATAAATGATCTCGTATGAGCCGTGTCAGCAACTCGGCCAATGGTTCCTTCCAACTGGCGATTTGAAGTTAACCAAACTGTAGTGGCGACGACTTGTGCGCCTGCCCATTGAGCCACCCAGTGCAGACAGCGGTTGATAGTATATCATAATTTGCTTCAATTTTGTTTGAAAGAAAACCGGGCTACCCAAGCCGTGACTTGCTCATACTCAATAAACAGCTCATGCAGACAGGTGCGGCTCGGTATGTTGATGTAGACCAGGCCGCGAGAGAAGGACAGCAAAGACGACCGCATCATCAGAGGCAGCTCAGACAGATGAGTCGGCCGTGGCATTGTAAGCCGGTGCGGACGGGGAAAATCGGCATCAGTGTTGTAAACCGGCACGGACGGGCGAGTTAATTGCAGGTGCGGTCCCGACAAGTTGATGTAAACCAAGCCGTAAGGGCTGCGTCTTGCACGTGTACATTCACCATGTAATATGGCACAGACGAACACCAGGCAAGACGTTGCCAGCGCATGCTCCATACCCATGGTATAAACCACGTTTATGATGAATAATTGTCCTACATATCAAAATATACGGACCAAAGTAACTGATTCCTTGATAAAAACAATATATACCAAGAAAATATATTTAGATGGATATCACCTGATTTGTCTGGATGTTAGATGATCCATTTTGTGAACAACTTCCACTACTTGCAATGGCAATTTTAGCCACTCTCCCCTGCCCTTGCAAAAGGACATCAACCATAGCAAGGGGAAACTCGATGGCTCAGAACAAGGCCGATCAGGTTGGCTCAACACAAGGTCTCAATGACGAGGCGGAAGCGGCGGCTTGAAGCTCGACCGCAGCAGAAACAGAGCTGGATGATTCTAAACGGACCCTCCGGGTCAACGTCGAATTGACGGTCTTCCGAAGTATTAACCAAAGTTGTACTATTGGTCTCTTTTTTGTACAATTCATCAACAGAAGCAGTGAGCAACAACAGAGTTTTTCTCGGGCTCAAGCTTGCTTGTCTCACTTGCACCTTTAGTCAAGGCAAGAATCTCCTTAATAATATCAACTTCAGATCTCCCGGACTTATCATGGAAAATATCACTTTATCTGCTTGTTTATAGATCAAATCCCTTTGAGATTTCTTTGATGCCTGACTCTGCACGAGAGCCTTGATCAACCTGGAAAACAGATTTCTGGGCCTGCCAGATTTGCCTTGTGTTCTTGACAATGACAAGAATAACAGTTGTATGCTCTTCAGTAGCTTTTGGAACAGAAATCTCTGTGATCTAGCTCTGAAAATCCTCCACATCGGTTGAGCAAAACAGCTTGCTCGCAGACGCCGGTCTGAAGCCCCGATAGTGAAAAGAGCAGCAGAAGAAAAAGGCTCTTCATTGGCAGCTTGGCAACTTGACAAAGAGCGGCTCCAAGGCAGGGGCGGCTCATCCGCGGTGGCTTGAAGTAGGCGGCTGCTTTTGATTAAGAGTACCATCTTTGTCAACGGTGACAGTTGACAGTCAAGATTTAGTTCGACCAAGTGGAGGTAAGCTAACTGGTAGTGTCGTACTTGGCAAAACGCTTCCAACTTGGCTAATACTAACTGAACTTCAATATTAGCTGTTGTGTGCTTAACCTGAATATGGCTTGATTTAATCTTTTCAACAAGCGGGCTCACCAGGACTAAAGAGGACTGCTGCCTAAGATTGTTTCACCACTGCTCGATCTTAGGATATATAAACTCAGATTTCCAAAGGCATTCACGGATTAGGAAGTACACGCTGGGGACCGGCTCAGAGCAGAAGGACAACACGGCGACAGTGGGCAGAACTTGCAATTTAGAGCAGGGCTGCGGCTCTGAGCGGAGAGGCGCCGGCTCATGAGCGGCAACTACCGACAGCTCAACGCAAGGTCCATGCGGGGCGGCTCTCTGGCGGCGGCTCAACTTGCAACATGGAGCGGCTCTCTGGCAGCGGCTCAGCAGTCAGCACGGGGCGATTCTCCGATAGCATCTCGGCTGGTAGCATGGAGCCTTGCGCGAGCGTCTCTCAGGTTGAAACGACCAAGACCAGCCCACGTACAGCAGATGCGAGTGGCGAAGCAGGGGCGCGAGGCCAGTCGGCTTAGGTGTGGCAATGTCCAACCTTGACTCGGACGGGAGGCGGTTCAGGAGCGGCGAGACTCGATGGCGGCTTGGAGCGGCTAATGGATCCGAGCCGGAGGCGAAGAGAGGCCAGCTAAGGGTCTGTGTTGGTTTTGGTTAAGAGTCGTCTTTTGACCAGCCAACGTGACACTTTTGGTAGTCGATAGCTGGTTTTACTCCGGCGAGTCTTCTCAAGACTTCAGTCAAAAAAGAACTCTAGCAATTTCCCGGGGCAGGTTATCTGTGCCTTGGTAGATCACAGATCGATGACAGTGCAGATAGACGTGACCCTTTGTTTTTCTTGATTTTTCCTTTGCTGACGCTGCGAACGTGGCAGACATCTCCAACCGGAAAACCGACGGGTTACATGGAATGATTGAAGTGGCAATTACCAGTCCGTCTCAACGTAACCTGTGATTACGGAATCGCCAAAAACTTTTGTTGGGGACTCGGCGAATTTATCAAGGTGTGTGCGGCGACTGTATCACATGTAACCCTAAATTTTTGCATGTCTTGTACACGCCGTTCCGACTCCTCATTTACGACATTGTTCCTTCTACCCAGACTTTTCTTCATCCAGTATATCATGAGCTTCTCAATCCCTTGGAAAAATCCCTTCAAGAAATCAACACCACCGTGCGCAGCCCCAAGTTGGGCGCCAACTGTCGTGGAATTGCCACGACAGATGTCCTAGTGTGAGGACTTAGTCGTGAGGCCAGCACATCTATGTAGTAGCTTGAGAGGGGTTGAGCAGAATCGAGAGACGCAACACAAGACAAGGGTTTAGACAGCTTCAGGCCCCAGGAAACATCATCCGGTAATAACCCTACATGCTGTTTGTGGCTAGATCTCATTATGCTCATGAGGGAGACGCCGCATAAGCCGGCTCCCCTTTGTTGTGTCTAGCCCTAAAGATTATTGCTTGTTTCCTGTCCCCTCTTGGGGTGCCCTGCCCCTCCTTATATATGTTGAAGGGGCGGGTTACATGACTAGTCCTAGTAGGATTAGGATTAACCTATTACAAGTGGAGTCCTAGTCTTGCTTCCTATATAAGGAAATATTCCTTACGCTTTCCTCTTAAACCGACCCACCATAACATGAACTGGCCTTCTGGGCCTTGGTCCTAGTCCTTTATCTAACCCGTTGTCGGGGTCATTCGTGAGTCGCCAGGCTCGTAAATCATCAGACCAGTGAACCGTCACCCATGAATTGCCAGTCCTCTGGCGGGTTATGATAAAGTGCCAAGTCCGGCCGGGTTATCTTCCAGCCGGGTTACGCCGCGGGGTATATCCCCGATAGAACTTATGCATAGGGGTTGGCACACGTTTTCGTCTTGACTCTCCGGTAGAAACTTTGGGGCACTCTTTGAAGTTCTTTGTGTTGGTTGAATAGATGAATCTGAGATTGTGTGATGCATATCATATAATCATACCCACGGATACTTTAGGTGACATTGGAGTATGACATTAGGGTTTTGGTTGATTTGTGTCTTAAGGTGTTATTCTAGTAAGAACTGTAGGATAGATTGGACGGAAAGAATAGCTTCGTGTTATTTTACTACGGACTCTTGAATAGATCGATCAAAAAGGATAACTTTGATGTGGTTTCGTACCCTACAATAATCTCTTCGTTCGTTCTCCGCTATTAGTGACTTTGGAGTGACTCTTTGTTCCATGTTGAGGGATAGTTATATGATCCAATTATGTCATTATTGTTGAGAGAACTTGCACTAGTGAAAGTATGAACCTGAGGCCTTGTTTCCTAGCATTGCAATACCGTTTATGCTCACTTTTATCATTAGTTACCTTGCTGTTTTTATATTTTCAGGTTATAAAAACCTATATTTACCATCCATATTGCACTTGTATCACCATCTCTTCGCCGAACTAGTGCACCTATACAATTTACCATTGTATTGGGTGTGTTGGGGACGTAAGAGACTCTTTGTTATTTGGTTGCAGGGTTGTTTGAGAGAGACGATCTTCATCCTTTGCCTCCCATTGATTGATAAACCTTAGGTCATCCACTTGAGGGAAATTTGCTACTATCCTACAAACCTCTGCACTTGGAGGCCCAACAACGATTACAAGAAGAAGGTTGTGTAGTAGACATCAACAGCAATACCGGCACCGAAGAGAATAACACTCCGGAGAACGCCAAAGACCCTGAAGCCCCTGTGGAGCCAACATCCGAACAGGATGATTGGGAGGATGGGCAAGTAAACTCCAACGATCCTGTCGGGAATGAGGAATCGGAGGATAGTAATTACCTACCGATCTCCGAAGAGGATGTGAGCCTCGGCGATGAAGACTTCATCGTGCCAAAGGAACCCCTCGAACAAGAGTACTTTAAGCACCGGCTAATCGCCACTGTGAGAAGCCAGAAAAAGAGGTAGCAACAACTTCAAGCTGACCAGGATTTGCTCAACGACAGATGGACTAACGTCCTGGCAGCCGAGGAATATGGGATCGCACCCCCAAAGAGCTACCCGAAGCACAAGCTACCGTGAAAATTTGACGACGAGGCCCCGGTTCCCATACCTCCAATGCGCGATGCTGACAAACCTGACCGACCGCAGTGTGGCCGGGACAGAGCGGCCGCTCAAGTCGAACACCACTCCGCACCACCTCGCTGTAAAGGCAGAGAAATAGCGGCCCCAGGATACACCTATGACCTACGACAGGACCTAGACAATAGAGCCGGTTAGACCAGATCAATCTACGGATCAAGGGGGTGTGCTCCAACTCGCGAGGATGGTCATCAGACTTGGCGTGACAAAAACAACCTCACATGGGCCGAAAACCGCATACGACCTCCATTCGAACTACGCCGCGACATCGCCCGGTATAGAGGCACCGCACACCCCCTATGCTTCACCAATGAAGTAATGGAACATCAGTTCCCAGAAGGGTTTAAACTCGTTAACATCGAATCATATGGCGGCACTACAGATCCCGTAGTCTGGATAGAAGATTTTCTTCTCCATATTCACATGGCTCATTGTGACGATCTACATGCCTTCAAGTACCTCCCGCTCAAATTAAAGGGACCAACTTTGTTGGGAATATGACTACCAGGTATGACCCGCCCAGGAGGGGCAGGGTCAATCCCCATGGTGGGTTACTAAAAGAAGCCCAACGAATATACAAGGCGATGGTTTATTATAAGGCTTGTATTAGGCCCAAGCCCAAAGGTGGCTTAAGGCCCGTAATTGTAAACCGCCATGTATAAGTAAGACTTGTAAAGAAAGGCATGTAAAAGAAGTCACCGAGACGGACACGTTGTATGAGCCGTCCGGGACTCTGTAGGCTGCCAGGCGTCCACCCGTGTATATAAGGGGACGACCCAGCGGCGGCTTAGGGCAATAAACAACAGATTGAGAGCCAAGCTAGCATATTTCTCTCCTTGGTCATCGAAACCTAGCAATGCCACAACAACTGGACTAGGCTTTACCTTCACTGCAAGGGGCCGGACCAGTATAAACCTCTCGTGTCCTTTGTCCTGATTAACCCCCTTTAAGCTTCCTAGTTGCGATGGCTCCACGACTAAGTCCTTTCACTAGGACATCTGCCGTGAAAATTCCACGACAGTTGGCGCCCACCATGGGGCCAGTGCACAGTGGATTTGAGTTCTTGATGGGCAGCTTCAAAGGGCTCAAGGGATACCTGTGGACCGGATGACCAAGAGTCGTCGCGGCAAGCTCTACATCGACGATGAAGGCTGGGGCCCCGATGCCGGCTCAGTTGAGTATGGGTACTGGGTCCCCTTTGGCGGAATCCATGTCTTCATCAGCCGGATCGGCTAGTCGGGCCCTAAGCCGGACATCTGCACCAACCTCATCGAGACGGCTCAGCGAGCGAGATCCACGTCTTCCGATGGTAGCAGTATTCTGGACCCCTTTGAGCCGCCGAATCGAGCCGGAGTCTTCATGGTACCACTCAACCCGTGCAAAATTCTACGGCTGCGGTAGCAATAACCATCGGGTCGGCGGCGGCCGGGTCAGGAGACCCCGCGTGCCCGCCGGCTCAGGTGCTGATGGTTCTCATGGATAGGATGACGACTCTATTGATCGTCATGGTTGAACCGACGGACAAAGATCAGCATGATGCGGAGGTGGCACGGTTACGCGAGGAGGTAGCAAAAGCCAAGGAAGATTTGGCGGCAGAGGACGTCAGGATAGCTGTAGAGCGGGCAGCTCTGGATGCTCGTGCTCAGCAGCTTGAAGCAGAGACTTTCCGGCTCTCGGTGGATCTAAACGCGTCAAACGAGGTCATGAGGAGAAGGCACCAAAAGTCTCAATCACGTCTACCTCTGACTTATGATCCTAGGAACCTCTTCCACACACCTGGGGCTGGTAACCTGCCGGAGGCAAACCGGGTCACAACACCCGAGACTGGGGCACCAGTTCAACCGCGCGCCGTGGAGCCCCCTCGTGTGAATACTGCTCCACCTCATTATGCACCAATACCACTAGGTCACTTTTCTAACCTTTGGAGAATCTGATCACTACGTCGACGCATTTGGCGGCTCTCACAATGGAAGGTGACTCTCCGACGGCAATCGAAACACGAAGGGTCAGGGAACTTCTTCAGACGGCTTTGGCATAGTAGGATGCATACTCTTATAGCCGAGACAGAATCCATTCAACCCCTCGCCCAAGCCAGAGCCCGAGCTATAGCAGGCATATGGACTCAGCGACCATGTCAAGTAACGCCCAATGCCGTAACCAGCCATGCAGGCATAACCCGACACAGGATGGAGCCCTTAACTTGGTGGATCAGGAGAGGATCTGTCAAGAGGCTTAGCGGGCGGTTCAACAGGAGGCTGAGCTAGTGGCTCAACAGGCTTTTTCGGTTTATCCAGCGACCACTGTTGAAGCAGGTGTGGCCACAAGGACAGGAGGTGTCCCTTTTCTTGTGTCGGCTCTGCGTAATGAGCGTTTGCCAAAGGACTTTAAGGGGCCTCGCAAGGTGCCTAATTACACAACAGATTTGCAGCCCGGGGCATGGATTGAAAGTTATGAGATGGCAATGGAGTTACTAGAGGTCGGTGATGTAGCAATGGACAAGTACTTCACTATGATGTTAGATGGAACGGCTCGCACCTGGTTGAAAGGGTTGCCACCCAACTCCATCGGCTCGTGGGCGGAGTTAAAAGCCCGGTTCATTCAGAACTTCAAAGATACATGTAAGCAACCTATGTCGATCGTGGACTTGACTAACTGTAAGCAAGAGGAAGGTGAATCCACGACCCATTGGGTGCGCCGGGTCAAGGAAATAATACATTCATCTAAGAAGATGGATGCCGGCTCCGCGGTCTTAATGTTGGAGAAAAATTACCGTTTTGAACCTTTGAAATAGAAGCTGGGGCGGCTCAAACGTGATTGTAATGACATGGGCCAGTTGATGGCGGCTCTGGTCAAATATGCCGACTCTGACAGTACCAAGGATCCCGCGTCTGATGAAGAGAAGACATGGAAGGGAAAGAAGAACGGCAACGCCATAGGTCACCAGCATAACCCGGCGAATCAAGGACGTAATAAACGTAAGGCTGACGGTAGTCTAGAGTTTGTGGCTAACACCAATGCACATGGCAACAATCAATGGCGCAAGGGGAGGCCACCTCCTCGGTCAGGCGGGTCAGGCCCCACCCTCGAACAATTGCTAAATGAACCTTGTCCCAGACACGCCACCAGGGAGAAGCCGGCCACTCATCTATGGAAGGATTGTACGATCATGAAGGCTTTTAAGAATTCTATAATGTTCGATGGTAACCACGGACCTGGCGGCGGTTCAGGCAGTGGCGGCTTTCATGGCCCGGGCGCCGACTCAGGCGGTGGCGGTTTTCATGGCCAGGGCCATCAAGGTAGTCAAGGCGGCTATAATCAGCAATCCAGCCAGGGTAGTCAGCAGCAGCAGCAGTTCGGGTATCAGAGTAACCCAAAGCAGCTAAACGCTGGGCAGTATCACGTATTCACCACCCGTTTATGCAAGAGGGACCAGAAACTTCATAAGAGGGCTGTAAATACTGTTGAGCCAGCAGTTCCACGTTATTTGAGATGGTCCGAGCAGCTTATTGTATGGAGTAGGGAAGATCATCCTCCCCGTGTCGATAATCCGGGTCATCTGGATTTGGTGGTGGCGCCTCAGGTTGGTGGATATTAGTTCACTAAAGTGCTCATGGACGGAGGCATTAGCATCAACATCCTCTATTATGAGACGTTCCGTCGCATGGGGTTGACTGATAAGAGTCTTAAAACATCCAACATTGTTTTTCATGGGGTGGTGCCTGGTAAGTCGGTGTACCCGGTTGGTAAGATTGAGCTGGAAGTAGCCTTTGGGGATGAGTATGATTCTAGGGCTGAGAAGTTAACTTTTGAAGTGGTTAAGATCAAAAGCCCATATCACGCTCTGTTTGGACGGCCGTCTTATGCTAAGTTCATGGCTCGGCCGTGTTATGTTTATCTACAGCTCAAAACGTTGGGTTATAAAGGCACCATCATAGTACATGGAAGCCGGAAGATAGCCCTGGAATGTGAAGAAGGTGATGTGGCTTATGCCAAATCTGTTTGCACAACGGAGGAATTGAAGTTTTATAAGGATAATGTTGACCCGGCAGATATGACATATTTGAAGAAGCCAACTACAGAGCATGAGCCGGCGTTGAAATTTAAGTCAGCTGATGATACTAAGATGATTGATTTTGTGCCTGGCGACTCATCCAAACAGTTCATTATCAGTGCTAACTTGGATCCAAAATAGGAAGGCACCCTCATCGAGTTCATCTGTGAGAACCGAGACATCTTTGCATGGAAGCCTTCTGACATGCCGGGTGTACCGAGAGAACTCGCTGAGCACACTCTTAATATTGATCCAAAGTTTAAGCCGGTCAGGCAGTTTCTTCGGCAGTTTAATGAGGAAAGGCGCAAGGCTATTGGAGAAGAGGTGGCCCGGCTTTTGGCAGTCGGGTTTATCGTTGAAGTTTTTCGCCCAGAGAGGTTGGCTAACCCGGTGCTTGTGCTAAAAAAGAACGACACTTGGTGTATGTGTGTGGATTACACGGATTTAAACAAAGCTTGCCCGGCTGATCCTTTTGCTCTCCCTCGTATTGATCAAATCATCGATGCTACGGCAGGTTGTGAGCGTCTGACCTTTTTGGATGCTTATTCTGGTTATCATCAAATCAATATGGCAGTTAAGGACCAGGAGAAGACAACTTTCATCACTCTGTTTGGAGCCTTCTGCTATGTGTCTATTCCTTTTGGGCTTAAGAGCGCCCAAGCGACTTATCAACGATGTGTGCAGAATTGTCTTCATGACCAGATCGGGCATAATGTTCATGCTTATGTGGATGATATAGTTGTTAAATCCAGAGCAAAGGAAACTCTGGTAGATGATTTGAAGGAGACTTTTGATAACCACCAGGTCTACAAGATGATCCTTAACCCGGCAAAATGTGTGCTTGGAGTCCCCGCTGGCAAGATTTTGGGTTTTTTGGTGTCTAACAGAGGCATTGAGCCTAACCCTTAAGGTAATGACATATTTGGCTAAGCCGGTGTGCATTAATGACGTTCAAAGGCTGGCGGGTCGGGTTGCAGCTTTAAGCCGGTTCATAAGCCGGTTAAGTGAGAAGGCTATGCCATTGTATCAGATGATAAAAAAGACGGATGACTTTGTCTGGAGTGACGCTGCTGATTCTGCCTTTGAAGATATGAAGAGGCCGCTCGCTGAGCCACCGGTTCTGGCTGCTCCCATTGAGAAAGAGCCGCTGTTGTTATATGTGGCTGCTAACTCACGTGCTGTTAGTGTGGCCATTGTTGTGGAGCGCAAGGAGATTGGCAAGGAACATCCGGTTCAGCGGCTGGTTTACTACGTCAGTGAGGTGCTCATTGAATCTAAGCAAAGGTATCCACATTGGCAGAAGCTTGTTTATGGGGTGTTCATGGCAAGCCGGAAGCTCAAGCATTACTTTTAGGGTCACCCTATCACTATGGTTAGCTCTGCTCCGTTAGGAGATATTATTCAAAATAGAAAAGCTACAAGACGAGTCGCCAAGTGGGCCATTGAGCTTGGGTCTCATGGTTTAAAGTATGTGCCACGTACTGCGATCAAATCTCAAGCGCTGGTCGATTTCATTAACGATTGGACGGAGTTGCAGACAACTGAAGAGAAGCCAGACAACACATATTGGACGATTCATTTTGATGGGTCCAGACAGTTGGAAGGCTCGGGGGCTGGAGTTGTCTTAATTTCTCCTCGAGGTGACAAGTTTTGTTACGTGTTGCGATTGATGTTTCCTTGTACTAACAACGCAACAAAATATGAGGCTTTGCTCCATGGTCTTCGAATGTCTAAGGAAATGAGTTTAAGTCGGGTATGGTGCCTTGGCGACTTAGATCTAGTGGTTCAACAAGTATCAGGCAAGTGGGATTCCAAGGATCCTCTCATGGCGGCTTATCATCGTGAGGTTGACGCTGTGGCTGGACACTTCAAGGGTTATCAAGTGGAACACATTGACGGCAGAAAGAACGAAGCGGCCGATGCCTTAAGCCGGTTGGGATCTCAGCGTAAGCTGGTGCCACCTAACACCTTTTTAGATGTTCTGCATAACCCTTCTATCAAGTTACCTACAGAAGAAGACTTGGCCATTCCTGACCTGGAGGCACAACTGGTGGCGGCTCTTCATGTCATTCCAGATTGGACAATGCCATATTTGGCTTACATGACCCGGGGCGAGTTGCCAGAGGATGATACCTTGGCGAGACAGATAACCCAGCGGTCTAAGTCAATGACAATTTCCAATAGTGAGTTATATCATCGCAGTGTCACTAGAGCATTTCAACGATGTGTCTCTCCTGAAGAAGGTCAAGAGATTCTTCGTGAGATCCATGAAGGAGATTGTGGCAATCATGCCGGCTCAAAGTCTATTGTGGCCAAAGCTTTTCGTCATGGTTTTTACTGGCTAACGACTAATGCTGATGCGGAGGATCTGGTCAGTAGGTGCGATGGCTGTCAAAAGTTCGCACGACGAGCGCACGTACCAGCTCAAGAATTGCGGATGATTCCAATCACTTGGCCGTTTGCGGTTTGGGGGCTTGATATGGTTGGACCTTTCAAAAGATCCAAGGATAAAAAGACACATCTTTTGGTGGCAGTTGACAAATTCACAAAATGGGTTGAGGCAGAGCCGGTTAGCAAGTGTGATGCAGCCACGGCGGTTCAGTTCATGAAAAAGGTGATCTTTCATTTTGGTTTTCCACACATCATTATAACTGACAATGGTACTAATCTGTCCAAAGGTGCTATGGAGGAGTTTTGTCAACGTGAACATATCCGGCTTGATGTTTCGTCAGTAGCTCACCCCAATCCAATGGTCAAGCTGAGAGAGCAAATTAGGAAATCTTAAAAGGTCTCAAGCCCCGGCTTATGGTTCCTTTACAACGGACACCGGGTTGTTGGGTAGAGGAGTTACCCTCGGTGCTATGGAGTATCAATACCACTCCTAACAGGTCTACAAGTTATACACCTTTCTTCATGGTTTACGGAGCAGAAGCAGTCCTGCCTAGTGACATCCAACATGACTCGCCCCGCGTGGCGTCTTACGTTGAAGCTGATAATGAACAAGCCCGACATGATGCACTTTACTTTTTAGATGAGGAGAGAGATTTGGCAGCGGCCCGATCAGCAATTTACCAACAGGACCTGCGCCGTTATCACAGCCGCAGGGTTAAGTCCAGAACCTTTCAAGAAGGTGACCTGGTGCTCCGGCTCATCCAGGATCAGTCTGATGCACACAAGCTATCCCCACCTTGGGAAGGACCCTTTGTGGTCAGCACAAACTTAAACAACGGGTCATATTACCTTATCGACGTTCGAGAGCACAAAGACTCACGTAAGTTAGAGGAGGAGACCCGCCGGCCATGGAATATTGCTCAGCTTCGGCCATACTATACTTGAGCCACCGGCTCTCACCATGTACATACTTTAACGTTGTATATATTATGATAAGTAATAAACAGGACCTCTGTCCTTTTCCTCCTCAATGATCGTATATCTTTATTATTCTCATTATTCAAACGACCATTAGGGGGCCGATTATATCCGAATCTAGCTTAACCCTTTTGGTCCGGCTCATGATCGTATTCGAATCTAGACATAAACCTCATGGTCACTTGGGGGCTTCCTGTTCAAACATAGGTCGTATTCGAACCAAAGAGAACATAGCTGTCATAACCCTCTTGATCGGCACAAAGCCAAACTCACTAGGGGGCTTCTTGATCGTATCTGAATCATAGCTTCACCCCTTTTGGGGCCGACTTGGATCGTATTTGAATCAGGGTCGTTAAAAACCTCTCAAGGTCATTTGGGGGCTTCCTGTTCAAACATAGGTCGTACCCGTAACCAAAGAGAACATAGCTGTCGGTACCCTCTTGATCGGCACAATGCCAAAACCACTGGGGCTACATGGTCATATTCGAATCCTAACTTAACCCCTTTGGTCCAGTTTACAGATCATATGCGAATCAGAAGCCTCCAAATTACTCTTAATGCTTGATTTACATCGTTTGAAACATCCTATTTTGTTTTACTATTTTTTTGTTGTCTCAAAGCTAACTGCACGTATGGTTTCAAATTGAACTAGCTCATTTATTTGACAGTAAGTTGCCAAGGGATAACAATCACCAGGCATATCAAGGTATTGGCTTCTACAAACATTAGGGTCGTCAACCTTACTGTCCGGGTCATATAAGTCGGCAATTCAGAATCAAAGACCATAGCCTTGTTTATCTTACATCTGGTCCTGTTTTTTGTACTATGATGATTTCATAGTTATGTATCGGGTGTTTTTGACCCGTCTAGCGATCAACCGCCAGGACCGTTTTTTATCTTCTGCATACAGGAACAGATTCAAACACTGCAGATGCAATCGCAGATATAATGCATATATTGACATCACGGGTAAAAGGTCATATGCAACATCCTATGCACGATGGCATAGGCAAAATATGTAGTTTTCAAACTGACCTATTACAAGGCATTGAGAGCCCAAAAGGTTAGACTGTTTTCTCTCTTAAGAAGGTCTTAAGCTAAAGGCTGGATTATTCAGACGATTATGACTCCTCCCTTGCTGGCTCACCTCCCTCCACTGGTTGGAAGCTAGGATTGGACCAGTCAAAGCCGTTCAGAGCAATGAACTCAGCCTCATCGTCAATTAGGTCGGTCAGGTCAATTTTCGGGGCAAAAGTGTGTTGGCTAACTGGCGGGATAAGATCCGTCACTTTATAAGAGGGAGTTGCCATCTTTTTATTCTCCATACCAAAACCCAGCTGATATTTCTCGATGTTGGTCTCCTCACCAAGAATGGTAGCCTGAGGACGAACTCCCCTCACACAGGCGATAAAATCATCTTGCTCAAACGGAGTGCCGTCTTCCTTCACGGTAGGGTACCCCTTGGCCACATCCACTGGGTCTAAATCCAGCACCCAGGCTTTGGAGCGGCTCAGGGAAGTCAGGGCTCCGGCTCTTGCACAATACCGTTTGACCTCTTGAAATCTATCGGGTAAGATAGATAACTTCTTTAAAACATCACTCAAACGGTTGGGTCCTTGGTTGGCAGGGGAGATAGTAGCAAGTGCCCGTTGAGCCCCAGTGTACAGTTGCTCCACCAAGGTATAAACCGCCTTCAGTTTTGTCACATTGTTTTTACTCAGATTGTTACTCCGTGGACCTGTGAGTGTTTTAACAAAGGTTCAGCAGGCGGTTCATATTCCTGGTCAAAATAGAGTGTAAGTGACCAATGCAAATGACTCACCAAAGATTGTAGAGACCATTTGAGACACATGGGTTTTTAAGCCGGTGAGCTCTGTGGTAACCTCCTCGAGAGCCACCTCTGCTGTCTCAGCACGTTGTATTAGCAAGGCCTTCTCATCGGCCCAGGATTTCTTCTTCGCATCCAAACTAGTCTTCAGTTTTTCAGCTTCAGAGAGGCTCAACTGAAGTTTGGAGTCAGCAGTCTTTATCTCCGCCTCTTGATACACCAGCCGGGTCTTTGCATCCGTCAATTGAGAGGCCAACTTCAGTTAGGGCGGTCTACAAACATGCACAGGTGTGTCAAAATTTGAATAAAGGTTATAATGATTAAAGTCCCAGGTGCTTTGCAATGCAACACCACTTGGCACATGGGGGCTAATGTCTGCCAAAGAAATTCCTTTTTGTTTTTCCAGGCTTAAAGTCCCAAGTATTTTACAAGTAACAACACTTGGCACTTGGGGGCTAATGCATGATCTTACGAAAGTTTTTTCACGTTGAGCCGGATCACACTATTTGTGTCAACTGATTCAAGACAGTTATGAAGTTGTCGGCGTTCTGGGAACGGGGGTCCCCAGACTTGCCTGCCTGCGGCCCACGGCGTGGCTAAGCCATCAGGCCATACGACCCATCTTCATCAAAAGGCATCCAAGACCCTCGCGAGGGTCCAAGCCTCGCGAGGCGGACGATGCAAGACCTCCTCTGGAGTAGCCTAGCCAGGAAGGCTCACGAGGAGCGGAGATATCAAGGCGGGGCAAACCTCACGAGGCCCTCGTGATGCGAGCCATGACGCACGACACCAGGCGGGCGCCAGGCGGGCGCCAGCGCGCGCAACATCCTTGTTTCCTCTTTGGTGCTAAGGAGGCCAGCGCAGGCGAAGAGTACCAAGGCATCAGGAAAAGATTGCTATATTGGTGCAACAAGACCAAGACTAGGAGGACGGCAAGACGGAGGTCATCGTGGAGCCCAAGACGACATCACCACCAGAGCCTTTCGCAGGCGTAGACCACTTTTGTCAGGATAGCTTGTACTAGCTGTCCCCCTTCAAATTTGCCCGTCGTTGTTGGCTCCCTTCTCATTCAATATTTGGAAAGAGGACCAGGGCCTATATAAGTAGAGCTAGCCACCACGGTAGAGAGAGGACACAGGGAAAACAGAGCCTCATGCATCTGAGCTTGATCCAACCCGATCGAGAGCCTACTCACAAGAACACCTCAACCTCAGGAGGCTGTTCTTCCCTTGTACTGTTCATCATCAGCCCCAGAGGCAATCCACCACCACACTTGAGTAGGGTATTACACCACAACGGTGGGCCGAACCAATATAAACCTCGTGTCTTTCTATGTTGCAAGTTCGTCGAGTTCGTCCGCGAGATCTTAGTGAGCTAGGGCGTAGATCGGTGAGAAGGAAAGACTTCGCGCGCACCCCAGTGTTCGAATCTTAAGGGTTTGCCGGAACCCCACATCCGACATTTGGCGCGCCAGGTAGGGGGTGCACTGTAGCTTCCCTTCCATCAGTTCGTCGCTCCGCCGCTTCGTCGTCTTCATGGCGGACGCTCGCCGTGCTCGAGCTGAGCGTCGGGCTGCCCTCACCGCCCGCGTCGCTCAGACGGCTCCCGTCGGCGGGCCACATCGCAGTTCTCTGTCTCCCGCCGCCAACGCTGCCACCGGCCCAGCGGGGAACGAGCAGTAGGCGTCCTTGCTGCATTGTTCGGTGTGGCAGGACAGCCGCACCGCCACTCCATCGCTGACCCCTGCCGGTTCTTCGTCTCACGCGCACCATGCTCCCATGGAGGCACGGGCCGTGCTCCTCGCGGGAAACGATGTCCTGCGCTACCGCCCCATCGACGACCTCTACGAGGAGTGCCTCGACCGCGTCGCCGAGCTCGTCCGCGCCACAAGGGACTCTCCGACGCCGTCCCACTCTCTGCCTCCCCCTCAACCAGCCACGGGCGACGCGGCTCATGGCGTGCCTCCACCACCTCAGCCCCAAGACGGCGCCTTGGCACCAAGGCGCGCGGCTCAGCGGCATGATCCGTCGCGCCCGGCGCCCGCGCGCGAAGAGAGAAGCTGCCAAGAAATTCTGCGGCCGCGAGAAGCTGTGCTTGCGCTCCCCGCGCCACCTCGTCAAGACCGTGCACCGCCCACAGCGGTGCACCGCGGACTTCGTCAAGACCAAGCTCCACCTCCGAAGTGGGCCCCGGCAACCATGGCTGGCTGCCGCGCCTTCACCCCCGAGCTGTGTAGTGTTGCTTGGCCGGGCAAGTTCAAGCCGGATCTGTGTCGTCGCTATGACGGTACCGCCGACCCCACGGAGTTCCTGCAACTCTATGAGCTGAGCATCGAAGCGGCCAACGGCGACGAAAAGTTCATGGCGAACTAGTTTCCCATGGCTCTCAAGGATGGATCTCGTTCCTGGCTCCTGAACCTGCAGCATGGCTCGATCTCCTCCTAGGACGAGATGCACGACCGCTTCGTCGCCAACTTCCAGGGCACTCACGACCGCCCACCAGCCGCGGGTGATCTATGCCGCATCAGGCAGCAACCAGGAGAGACCCTCCAGAAGTACATCCAGCGCTTCAACAACACCCGCCTCAAGATCCCCAAGGTCACGGACGAGGCCATCATCTCCACGTTCTCCGACGGCGTCCGTGACGTCAAGATGAAGGAAGAGCTCGCCATCCACGAGGAGTTCTGCACATCTCAGGAGCTTTTCAATCTGGCGACCAAGTGCGCAAGTGCTAAGGAGGGGCGCCTCTCCCTCCTTGAGCTGCCAGCCATGGGCGCGGAGGAGAAGAATGCCAAGGCCAAGGATGTGAAGCGCAAGGAGGCAGTTGTGCTCGCAGCAGAGCCCGACATCAAGCGGGGCAAAGATCAGCCCGAGTCATACAAGAACGGCTGACCGTTCTGCGCCTTCCACAACCTGAACACCCACAACACCAACGACTGTCAAGAGCTCAGAGCCATACGGGAAGGACGCTACGGTCGACGCCCCGAGCGCAACGACCAGGGCTACGGCCGTGGAAGAGGACATGGAGGCGGACGCTGGGATGACCGTGGGCCGTGCCAGGAGTGGCGCGACCGGCCTCGTGAGGACCGCTGGAAGGACCAACCTCACGAGGGCGCCTAGAGGGACCCACCGCGTGAAGATCGCCCCCAGGGCAACGCCGGTCTTCCCCCGCTGCCGCCACCAAGAAGGAACGACGACCACCACCAGGACGAGGGGGCTGGGGGCTTCTAGGAGCCGCGTACGATCGCCTGTATCTTGGGTGGCGCCCAGGCCCCAGCCTCTCAGCGCACCTTCAAACAGTTCGCTCGCGAGGTAATTGCGGCGCTCCCAAAACTCGAGGCCACGCGCCCGCTCAGGTGGTCCCAATGCGCCATCACTTTCAACTCGGCGGATCAGCTCAAGTGAGCAGCCACCACTGGTGCCCTCCCTACGCTGTGTTCCCCAGTTATGAGCAATGTGCAGGTCACCAAGACCCTCATCGACGGTGGCACAGGGCTCAACGTCCTGTCCGTCGACACGTTCGACAACCTCCAAGTGCCTTATGAATAGCTCCAGCCCACCAAGCCTTTCTCAGGAGTGACCGACAGCTCCATCACACCCGTCACCTTCGGGGAGCGCAAGCACTACCACACCGAGCTCATCGACTTCGACGTCACGCACATCCGCCTGCCGTACAATGCCATCCTCGGGTATCCAGCCCTGGCCAAGTTCATGGTAGTCACTCATCACGGCTACAATGTTCTCATGATGCCAAGAAGCGGAGGAATCATCACGGTCCCGTGTGAAGAGAGGGATGCGGTGTGCTCGCTCGAGCGCGCCTTTCAAGCCGCAACAATCAATGACCCCAACAACAGAAATGAAGGCCCTCTAGAGGCCATCCCCAAGAAGAAGTAGCTGCGCCATGCAGGACCTCAGGAGGATGGCGTTGCGACAGGAGCCTCGTCAGGACCAGTGCCCGCTCCAGGGGCGCCTCCCTCCATCACATAGGAAGACGCGCTCGATTCCCTCCTCAGGCAGGGCTCAGTGGCTCTCTTCTGGAGGGCCTCAGACCTTGCCAACCTCGTGAGGGAGGCGCTTGGGCACCACTTGGAGGCGTGCTTCGCGGCACGTGACCCTCAGGAGAGCACAGGGCAAGGAGTTCCCACCACTCAGGAGTTCATCACCAGGACCACCCAGGAACTACAAGGAGCAAGAGCCATGCGCGATGACAGCCGCCCACGAGGCGCAGCTCCGCATCTTGGCGAGGATGCTGGGCTCCGTGTCTGCATCGACATCCGAGGGCTCAACAGGGCCGCATCTCAGGAGCGTTTCTGGCCTTCGCATGTGGGCCGCTACGAGGGCCCGCCGCACAGCTATGTTCATATGCCTTTTGGCTTGCCGAGCGTGGCGTCGGCCTATCAGCGCAACATGCGACATGTCCTGGCGGCTTAGGAAGCCAGGTACCACGCCGTTCTGGAGGAGATGGAGATAGTCTTCAGGGAACCTCCCGAGCCCCCAGAGCCTCACGAGGCTCAGGGTTCTGGCGGCTCATGAGGAGTCATTTCTTCACTGCACGCCTTCAGGTGCACCAACTTTAATTCGTCTACAGAACTAGGTGACATCTTCCAAGCTCGTTTAGCTGGGAGCGCCCCTCGGGCTGCATTATTCCCAGGCCGCATGGGTCCGTCCCTGCGGCATGTATCCTTTTCGCTTATGACTTCAGCTTACCTTGTTGGGGGCGCCCCTCGGGCTGCATCACCCCCTAGCCGCTCGGGCTGGACTCGATGGCATGTATCTTCCTGCATTTATCCAAATTGATCTGCTCTCCATGCTTAACTCGCCAACTGCTGTCACCTGCTCGATCATCGCCTCCCACGGGGCCTCCTCACAGACACGGCGCTGGTGCATGGGTCCGTCCCTGCCACATCGACAAATCTGAGCGGTCGAGCTCTGGCTCGCGGCACGCCCCGCGCACGTCACCTCACCAGGCCCTCAGTGACTCCACCTTATCCAGAGCAACCAGCGGCGGGCTGACAGCTGTAACGGCAAACCATGTTTCTTCTTGTGCCTGTTCACAGGGATCCCGTGGGAAGGATAGCAGGCGGCACCGCGAGTCTCCTTTTCTCTCGTGCAATTCGCTTGTGCGTTAAAATGGGGGATCCTGAGCATCGCAACTCAGGAGCTCTTACTGGCTCTCCAGCCCTCACCCCCTGGCCTTGACCACGGCATCGTGACCTGGCATACCAGCAGCGGCTGAGCTTTCTCGAGAGCCGGGACCTGAGGATGTAGAGCACTAAGGAGAACATGAGGGGAGAGAAACTCGTATGGGCTGGCCTAGCTATGCCGCATGAGTAGGCGTGCAGCCCTAGCGCAACGCCAGGAGTCGCCACGAGATCAACAAGATAAGTCTCGCACTCGGATCGGCTAAATGTTTGGGCCTAACGGTCACTCACGCCTTGCTGCAACCCCGTTGCGGCCACATCAACTCCCTTTCTCGCCTTACCATGGCTGCTTGAGCGCTAAGGGGGACCTCCCAAGCATCGCGCCTCAGGGGCTCTTATTGGACCTCGGGCCGCACACCTCCTGGCCTTGACCACGGCACATGACCTGGCATACCAGCGACGGCTGTAGCCTGCCTGGGGACCCGGACCTGTCAGCGTAGATGTCGGGTTTCGGGTTCCGACAGGCCCTTGAGGTTCGAACACTAGGGTGCGCGCGAAGATCTCCCGCTACCGATCTACGTCCGATCCTTTCTTGCGAACTAAGATGAAAATGATGAACAACACAAGGGACACGATGTTTATACTGGTTCGGGCCACCGTTGTGGTGTAATACCCTACTCCAGTGTGTGGTGTGGTGGATTGCCTCTGGGGCTGATGATGGACAGTACAAGGGAAGAACAGCCTCATGAGAGGTGTTCTTAAGCCGGTGTGATGAACTGCTAGGGTGAGTTCAGTCGCCTCTCTCTCTCTCTCTGCTATGGTTCTACCAAATTTCCAGCTGTCGTCGTCCCTCTTCCTTCTATGGTGGCTAGCTCTATTTATAGAGGCCCTGGGCCTCTCCCCAAATAATGAGTGGAAAGGGCACCAACAATTGGCCATTTCGAAGGGGCACATCTAGTACAAGTTATCCTGACAAAAGGTGGTCTTCGGCTGCCAAAAGCACTGGCGATGACGCCGTCTTGGGCTCCACGGTGACCTTCGTCCTGCCGTCCGGCTGGTCTTGGTCTCGTTGCACCGGAATGGTAACCTTTGCCTGATGCCTTGGCCGGTGCTTGCCCCCTTTGCACCAAAGGGGAAACAAGGACACTGCACAGACCGGCGGCCGCCTGGTGCCCGCCTGGTCTCGATCGTCATGGCTTGCGTCACGGGTTCCTCGCGAGGTACCCCTTCCTTGATCTCTCCGCCTCCTCGCGAGCCTTCCTGATGAGGCTGCCTCTGAGGAAGCTTCCTGTCATCCGCCCCGCGAGGCTTGGCCCCTCGCGAGGGTCTTGGGCTTGAGCTGATGAAGATGGGCCTCGCTGGGCCCCCACTTGAGCCACGCCGCAGGCCGCAGGCAGGCAAGTCTAGGGACCCCCGTTCCCAGAACGCCGACAGTAGCCCCCGGGCCCAAGGCGCGCGCGGGCTTGGCTTAGCAGAGAAGCGAAGGGGCAAGCATGAAGCACCGCGGGCCCTAACAGCCTGCGGCCTTGGGCACCGCGTGGCGGTTGATTGGGCGTGGGCATCTGCACTTCCCACGATGCCTCGGCAACTGCACGACTTGACAGGTCCTTGCATGCGAAGATATGGGTCACGATTACCTGAGGTCATGATGCCCTGCGGTTGGCCTTTTCCGGCTATAAGTACGGGGCTGGGCGAGCTTCGTCGGTTCACCCCTTTCCGTCACTCCTCCTCTTCTTCTTCCTTATCCTTGCTTCCTCTTGCACCAATGGCACCGATCAACCGGTTTTCAGCTGAGGAGAAGGAAAGGCCCCCAGAGAGGGTCCTGACCCCCTCCCGTCGAAGAAGCGGTCAATCCTTTGTCACCGGGACGAAGGCGCCTGGCAGGTGGTGTCGAGGCCGTGGTACGAGCGGCCACCGCCTGGGTTTCCGCTGCCCTTGCACGCCCACGTGATAGGCCCCAGGGGGGAGGGCGCCGAGCAACACCGACAGCATCGCCGCCGTTGTCGGCGAGTCATACTGGTGCGCGTCGTCCCCCCTGGAGTCCACGCGGAGCGCTCCTCTCGTGAGCTTGTGCTTCACGCCGCCATGCTTCCAACTTTGTGGATCCGCCTTCCTCCCCCCTTCGCCTTCGAGATGCCGCCGAGCAGGGCCCTGGAGCTCTGGCTGCAACACGCCGACTGTGGCACCCCTGCAACCGGAGCGGAGGTCGCGATCGTCGCTCCGGGTTAGGTCTTCATGACCCGGGGCTGGGGTGAGATTGCCCGGGTCTGTCGTGCGGACGGCGCCTTGGTGATCCATCTTGAATACGACGGCGCCTCCTTGATGTTCTTCAAGGTCTTTGATGCAGAAGGACGCCGACTGGAATGCTACCCTAAGGGAAGCGGCAGTGGTGACGAACTGGCGAGGACCAGCCCCGCCCGTTGGTCCTCCTGCAGCTCCTCAGGCGGCAGCAGAGGGACTGCGGGCTTCAGCGGCTCCCCCGAACTCCTTGCGACCCCGAAGACAAGCGACGACAGCTACGAGCCTCCGAGCTCGCGTCGTGCTCGGAGTGAGGTAGCTGCCTCGGGCCGCCGACGCCACTGATCTGAATGGGGTTGGCGCCGGCACTGGGCAGCCCATTGTTGATGATGGCATTGCCTGAGGAGGTGCTAGAAAGTAGCGTTTCTTAGGGTTAGCACCTTTTGTTCCCTGCAAGGAATTAAAGCAACACCCCGCGGGGGTATGTAAGGCGTCTGCCATGCTTTTGTAATTACTATATCCTTAATATGAATTAGCGTGACGTGTCCGTTCTGTTCCGGCTAAGCTCCCCCTTTCTATCCTCACGAGGACTTGGCGCTCTACGCTGACAGGTCCGAGTCCCCAGGCAAGCTTCAACTGTCGCTGGTATGCCAGGTCGCGATGCCGTGGTCAAGGCCAGGAGGTGAGCTGCCCGAGGTCCGGTAAGAGCCCCCGAGTGGAGGTCCCCTTTAGCGCTCAAGCAATCCTTGCTGGGCGAGAAAGGAAGGCAGCGTCGCCGTGAGAAAGTTGCACTGGGCGGGGATTTAGCGCTGCGTTGGTCTAGCTTTTGCGATGGCGCGACTTATCTTGTGTGTCTGACGTAGTTCCTTGGGGAGGCGGCTGGCCCGAGAGGCAGTGGTTGAGGTACTGCTGGGTTAGGCCCTCGCGAGCTTCTTCCCACTCCCCCGCACTTTCCTTAACGCTCTACGTCCTCAGGTCCCGGCCCTCGAGCGAGCTCAGCCACCGCTGGTATGAACAGGTCATGATGCCGTGGGTCAAGGCCAGGGAGTGAGGGCTGGAGAGCCAGTAGGATCCCATAGTTGCGATGCTCATGTACCCCCTTTTAACGTGCAAGCGGTCCGTGCCGAAGAGAGGGAGAGAGAGCTCACGATGCCCCCTACATTGATCCTAGAGTAGGTCCTACACACCAATCATGACGAGAAACAAGGCCTGTCGTTACGGTCGCCGGCCAACCTATGGTCACTCCGAGGGAGCGGTCAGGGCACTGAGGGCCTGGTGAGGTGGCGCCATGCGGGGCTGCCGCGGCCAGTGCTCGACCACTCAGGTTTATCAGCGCTGCAGGGACGGACCCGTGCGCACGCGCCGTGCCAGAGCGAGCGGCTCTTCAAATAGGCGTCGATCGAGCAGGTGATTTGGTCAGGTATGTTAAGCACATAGGAGGAAATCCAATTTCAAGCAAGCACAGGTAAAAGCAACCGCCGATGAAGCGGGTGCGCATCTCGCTCCAGGAAGAGACCGTGCCGGGAGCCAAGTTCAGGAGCCAGGTGTGGGCGCCGTCCTTGAGCGCCATGGGGAACCAATTCGCCATGACCTTCTCGTCTCCGTTGGCGGCTACGATGCCCAGCTCGTAGAGCTGCAGGAACTCCGCGGGGTCCGCTGTGCCATCATAGCGGGGAGGGAGGTCAGGCTTGAACTTGCCTGGCCATGTGACGCCGCGCAGCTCGAGGGTGAAGGCGAGGCAGCCCGACGTGGCCACCGGCACCCTTTGCTGGTGCTGGACTCGTTCTTGCGGGTCACCACACGCCGCCACTCGGAGCAGCGCGGGGTTTTGTCGTTGAGGCGCTGGGGCGCGATCTTGGCGCGTCGGCGCTGGGAGCGTGCGAGCACCTTCCTGGGGACGTGGGATCTCTTGGCAGCTCCCTTCTTGCTGCGCAGGCGCCAGACGTGGAGGGTCTCGCCCTGGGGTTGCACGCCTTGGAGCCAAGGCACCTTCTTGGGGAGGAGGCGGCGGAGGCGCCTCCTGATCCTCGCCCCCTGCACGGGACGGAGGATGAGGCAGCGAGAGGGACCGCAAGGGGGAGCCCCCTGCAGCACTGATGAGCTCGCTGATGCGGGCGAGCCAGTCCTCGTAGAGGTCGTCGACGAGGCGATAGTGCAGGAGCTCCCGCGCCAAGAGCAGTGAGGCGTGCGCATCCATGGGAGCGCGATGGGCGTGGGACGACGAGTCATCTGGAGTCCACGATGTGGTGGCGGTGCGGCCATCCCGCCGCACAGAGGGGTGCTGGGACGAGGCCTGCTGCTCGTTCCCCGCCGGGCCGGTGGTGGCGTTGGTGGCGGGCGACAAGGAACGATGAGGGGGCCCGCCGACGGACGCCATCTGGGCGACGCAGGTGGCGTGAGCAGCCCGGCGCTCGGCGCGAGCCCGACGAGCGTCAGCCATGGACACGACGGAAGATCACACGCGAACAGCGGAAGGAAGATTCCGGCGCACCCCTACCTGGCGCGCCAAATGTCGGGTTTCGAGTTTCGACAGACCCTTGAGGTTAAAACATTGGGGTGCACGCGGAGATCTCCCCCTACCGATCTATGTCTGATCCTCTCATGTGAACTAAGATGAAAATGATGAACAACACAAGGGACACGATGTTTATACTGGTTCGGGCCACCGTTGTGGTGTAATACCCTACTCCAGTGTGTGGTGTGGTGGATTGCCTCCGGGGCTGATGATGGACAATACAAAGAAAGAATAGCCTCGCGAGAGGTGTTCTTGAGCTGGTGTGATGAACTGCTAGGGTGAGTTCTGTCGCCTCTCTCTCTGCTATGGTTCTACCAGATTTCCAGCCGTCGCGGTCCTCGTCGTCCTCCCTTCTTTCTGTGGTGGCTAGCTCTATTTATAGAGGCCCTGGGCCTCTCCCCAAATAATGAGTGGGAAGGGCGCCAACAATTGGCCATTTCGAAGGGGAACATCTAGTACAAGTTATCCTGACCAAAGGTGGTCTTCGGCTGGCAAAAGCACTGGCGATGACGCCGTCTTGGGCTCCACGGTGACCTCCGTCCTGCCGTCGAGCTAGTCTTGGTCTCGTTGCACCAGAATGGTAACCTTTGCCTGATGCCTTGGCCTGTGCTTGCCCCCTTTGCACCAAAGGGGAAACAAGGACACTGCGCAAGCCGACGCCCGCCTGGCGCCCGCCTGGTCTCGATCGCTATGGCTTGTGTCACGGGTTCCTCGCGAGGTACCCCTGCCTTGATCTCTCCGCCTCCTCGCGAGCCTTCCTAATGAGGCTTCCTCTAAGGAAGCTTCCTGTCGTCCGCCCCGCGAGGCTTGGCCCCTCGCGAGGGTCTTGAGCTTGAGCTGATGAAGATGGGCCGCGCTGGGCCCCCGCTTGAGCCACGCCACAGGCCGCAGGCAGGCAAGTCTGGGGACCCCCGTTCCCAGAACGCCGACAAGGGCTACCTCCGAGTCAGAAACATCCTCCAGCTGGAACATGTTAAATGCAGTCTTCTTCTTCTTGGGCTTCCGGGTCGTTCTCCTAGTGGCTATGGCAGCGGCTCTAGCCTTCTTGGCAGCTTCATGATCATATTTGGCCGTCCAGAAATCAGATTTGGCCTATAAATAAATAACAGGTTAAAAAGCCATGCAAGTATTTAACTACTAAAGAAAACAAAAAAGGAGATCAGGGGGGTTCACCTCTGGTGCCGGGTTAAGTTTGCAGAAGGGGTTTAATCCAACCTTACTGCAGTCCTCGTATTTGCCGTTCACGAGGATGGTTGACATTGCAACAATGCCTTCTTCAGTTAGTTGTACAGAGCTATGACGCAGATAATCATCTGGGCCTCCGCCATATCTATACATCAACTTGGATCGGCGGCTTAGAGGGATGACCCGCCATGCGATCCAGCAACGGATTAGGTCAACTCCAGTTAAACAATTTCCCAATAGGGCTTGAATCCTTTTGATAGATGGGATAAGCTCACTACAAAAAAAAGACACATCCGTGACATTTTGGGCCGAACAATTTTTTTTTCTGTCATACATATGACACTTCTATGATGATAATTGTGACAAACCCCGGTATCATCATAGATGTGGTGGGCTCCTACTTCTATGACAAAAAATCATGACAGAAAATCGGCTTTTCGTCCTGGGCAGGCTGGGGACGCAGCTGCATGACATTCTTTGGGCCGTCCATGACGAAAAAAACCGTGGTAGAAGCGAGGGAGAGGGAAATTTCGGGGAGTTCCCGGTTACGGTGGGAGGTCGGGGTTCGAGCGATGCGCGTTTCTCTCGTACACGTATGCGCGTGTGTGCGAGGCGTTGGCTCTAACTGAACCTGAGTGAGGCGTTGGGCTCTAACTGAACCCGAGCAATTGCACTGCAGGCTACGCATTACTGAACCCGAGCGGTCGATCGATGGCTATTAACTGAACCCGATCGAGCGATTCCTTCGCTACTGCTACTAACTAAAGCCGATCAATGCTGCCTCTAGATGAACAGTGAGCGTTGCAGGGGGGGTTTGGATGAACAGGACCCTGTGGTGTTGCCTCTGGATGAACAGGACCCCGTAGTGTTGCCTCTGGATGAACATGACCCCGATCGATCGAGCCGGCTGGGGCTGGATGAACAGGACCCCGTGGAGGGGTGGTTGAACAGGAGCCCGTGGAGAGGGCTGGTTGAACAATAGCCGGTGGAGTAGCGCGCGGTGGAGGCTGGATGATCAGGAGCCCGTGGATGAACAGTCGCAGGTGGAGGCTGGAGGAGGTCGACGGTGGATGAACAGTAGCTCGTGGAGGCTGGAGGGGGTCAACGGTGGAGATGAACAGTATCCCGTGGAGTCCCATTTTGCGGTACGCCACACCCCTCCCGATGAACAGGACCCCCGTTTCGATCGTAGCGCTCCAACACAAGTCCGTTTCATCCCCTTTGCGGTACGCCATACCCCTCCCGATCAACAGGACCCCCGTTTTGACTGTAGGAGGTCCGTTTCCTTCGTTTTCCGGTATGCCAGACCCCTCCCAATGAACAGGATCCCGTTTCGAACGTGGCCGGTCGAACACAAGGCCGTTTCCTCCGTTTTGCGGTACACTAGGCCTCGTTTCCATCGCCTGTTCTGTCCAAGCCCTCCTGATGAACACGACCACGCATTCCGTTCTGACCCAGCCGGTTGGCTCCCACGCGTTCCGTTGCCTCCCCATGAACACGACACATTCTATTGCCTCCCCATGAACACGATGCATTCTGTTGCCTCCCCATGAACACGACGACGATGCTGTTTCTCCGTTCCGACCCAGCCATGTACACGATCCCTGGCCGTACGTATGTGCGAGTAGGCGTTCAAGACCCCGCCCGTATGTACACATACGTGGCCGTATTTTCTTTCTTGCACCCTGGCCGCCTCTAATACGGCACGTGCGCGCCTCTACATCGACCAGTATATATTTACGTACACGTTCGCGACCAGAATGACAACGCTACGTATGCTTTGACCAGGTGTGTCCCGATTGTCAGGCACTTCCTTGCGTGCGAAGATGTACCTGGTGGGTCCCAGTAGTCAGGGGGCGAAATACGGTGGCCCGTCTGGTGGGTCCCGCTGTTAGGTGGAGGAATAATTATTTTGCACGTAATAAGGAGGCACTTCCTTGCTGCGGCCATGGACCCAGCTGTCAGCCTCTCCACGTACAGTCCACATCCGATGGAAGCCGCTCCTTGACCACGTTGACCACGCCGCGCCGAGAGCACCAGGGCGGTGGACGACGGCGAGGCCTAGGAAGGGGACGACGCGGAGCCGGGGAAGACGCGGCAGTGGATGCCCACGCGTAGAGGAGTACGAGGGTTCACTGGTTCGCTACGGTGTGAGGCTGCCGTCACCGCAGAATAACAGGGGGTGTGGGTGAGTAGAGGGATGGCCTGTCCAACGGTGGGAGTAGTAGGGGGCGGTGAGGCCTCTGCCGCATCGCAGCCGGCCACGGGAGGCAGGAGCACGAGGCACGACCGGCGCTGGTTTGGGCGGCTGGAGCAAGAAGACCAGAGGTTGAAGAAGCACTACGACCATTGGATGGATATCGTACGGTCACTGGAGCTAGAATCGTGCATATTGACTAAGTTGACTAAGCCCTCCGTCCCCGTCAACTTAGTAGGCCCAGAAGTCAGCCTGCCACTATATTGGGTCCCAGCTAACAGGGGGAGTATTCATTTTTTTGTGCGTAATAAGGAGCCACTTCCTTGCGTGCGAAGATATAGCTGGTGGGTCCGAGCTGTCAGCGGCGGTAATGTTTTTTTCACGAAATACAGAGGCCCTTTCGGTGGTCCCTGATGTCAGGTGGATGAATCATTATCTTGCGCGTAATAAGGAGGCATTTCCTTGCGTGCGGCCGTGGACCCAGTTGTCGGCTTCTCCATGTAAAGTCCACTTCAGATGCATGTCGGTCGTTGACCATGTTGACCAGGCCGCACCGAGAGCACCAGGATGGTGGACGATGGGGAGGCCTAGGAAGGGAACGACACGGAGGCAGGGAAGACTCGGCAGTTGTTTCCCACGCGAAGGGGAGTATGTCTGTACAAGGGTTCACTGGTTCGTCTGCCATTGCCGGAGAATAACAGCAGGTGTGGATGAGTAGAGGGATGGCTAGGCCAGCGATGGGAGTACGGTGGGGCGGTGAGGCCTGCGCGGCAGCAGAGCCGGCCGCGGGGAGGAGGGAGCAGGCAGTCCAGCCGGCGCCTGTTTGAGCAGCTGGAGTAGGAAGAGCAGAGATTGAATAAGCACGACGGCCGTTGGATGGCCATCCAACAGTCACTGCTTGTGCGTTAACCTTTGTTTAGGATAGCCTCAAATCTGTGGAGAACAGCATACATCCCATCTGCCATTATTTCTAATAATTTACAGCCCATTTGCTAATTATTAAGGTTTTTTGGAGCCCATATTCTTTTTGTTAGCATTACAACCCATATTGTGGTCACGGTTAAAAAATTATACGAAATTTTGCATATTTCGGTGCGGTCCGAACTGTTTTTAATCCCAAAATTTCGACTCACATTCAAACTGATTTTAACAATAAATGTATATCAATATAAAATCCAACAAATTCTCCACGCATAAAAATTAATGTAATTTCAAATCTCGAAATGAAAAAAAGATATTTGAAACTAATTGTCGGTTTGATGTGTTTTAAAAATGTACAACCCATTTCTCATTACTGATGGGCCATTTTCTCGGCCAGCCAAATGAAAGCTCTCCTCTTCTTGAAAGATTTGCAGCCCAAAAGGCCTGACAAAGTGACTTACTTGGCAAATCACAAAAAAATTGGGCTGTGGCCGTGGACCCAGCTGTCAGCCTCTCCACGTACAGCACTCTTCCGATGGAATGTCGTTGACCACGTTGACCACGCCGCACCGAGAGCACCAAGGCGGTGGACGACGGCGAGGCCTAGGAAGGGGATGACGCGGAGCCAGGGAAGATACGGCAGTGGATGCCCACGCAGAGAGGAGTACGAGGGTTCACTGGTTCGGCTGTGGTGTGAGGCTGCCGTCGCCGTTGGGCCTGGCTAGCGGTGGGAGTAGTAGGGGGCGATGAGGCCTCATCGGCAGCACAGCCGGCCACTGGAGGCAGGAGCAGGTGGTCTCCCCGGTGCTGGTTTGGGCGGCTGGTGCAAGAAGAGCAATGATTGAAGAAGCAGCAGGACCGTTCGATTCAAATCCAATGGTTACTGCTGCTAGAATCGTTTGTTGACTAAGTTGACAAGCCCTACATACGCGTCAACTTAGTAGGCCCACAGGTCAGCTTCCCAACCGGTGTGCCCCAGATGTCAGTGGGAGGAATCATTTTTTTCCGCGTAATAAGGGGGCAGTTGACTGCGTGCGGCCAGACCAGCGAAGGGAGTAGGGTGGGCCGGGGAAGCCTGCGCGGCATCACAGCAGGCCACAAGAGGAGGGAGCAGGTAGTCCCGCCGGCGCTAGTTTAGGCGGCGGGAGCAGGAAGATCAGAGATTGAAGAAGCACGTCGGCTGTTGGATGGACATCCAACACTAACTGCTGCTAGAATCGTGTGTTCACTGACAAAGCCTTGCGTAAACAAGTTAGCCTCGAAATCTGTGGCGTGTACAGCCCATTTGCTATTATTTTTATAATTTTTACTCATTTTTAATTCATATGGAATTTATTGCAGCCCGTTTTCCATTTTTAGAATTGCTGGCCATTTTCTGGTCAGTACCAGGGTAAAAAAATTAACTAAATATGTGGGAAATTTTGAAAATTCGCAAATTTTTGCTGGGGAACGAAATATTCTTAATCTACAAATTAATAGCCATACTAAAACAAATTTAAAAATAAATTAGTACTATGTCATGTTAAATCCAATGAAATACGTATAAGATATCAGTGAAGAACGAAAACAAAAAAAAGAAACTTATATTCCATTTGCTATAATTTTTTTGGAATTTTCAACCCCTTTTGATATTACTTTTAACAGACATTGACCATACTCTTAAGCCAGGCCGGAATGCATCCCTCCTCGTCTTGAAAGATTTGCAGCCCAGTAATTCGGAGAAAACAAATAGGCCTAGCTTGGGTATTCTTCAAAAAAAAAAATACTGGGCTACCTATTTTCCCAAAGAACTGGTGCATGAGCATTTAGCTTTATATATTTATTTATTTATTTACTTATTTATGTTTAGGGGACCATGAGCATGTACCTGGGCCGGATTCATGTGAGAGCTCCCTTCCAGTTAATTATGGGCTTCTCTATTGGGCCTTCATCGGTGGGCTGCATGTTATCAACAAGTGGAAAATGTGTTCCGAGTTTAAAAAAATATGTGTTCCATACGATAAATAGTATGCGCTACGTACGGTACAGGGCACTAAAGGATTGAACCGTGCAACGACTTCCAAAACATTGTGTTTGTCGTTCTAACAACACATTTATTCAACCAACAGACGAAATATACTACTGATTGTACATTGAAAACAGCAGCAGCAACCAGGGCTGGGGGTGCAACAGAAGCAGTAAGCAGGCCGGAAGAGTGAACACGCAGCTCTCTCTTCCAAACCAAACATCAGCCATCATTACAAAAGGGCTACCAAAAAAGAACAAGTGTATGCATCAAACTAAATAAAGATCCTACTACACCAAGTGTACACATCTAACTAACGGCTTGAAGCAGATGGGTGCCTGACGGGGGAAACTCCAGCCAGCAGGTTGAAGTCTGATACTTGCGACCCTCTCTCCTACTTTGGGCTGCAGAGCATGGCGGCACATATCAGGGTATGGTGCGTGCAGCGACGCATGATACGCTGTGTACACACAGTTTTGCCTGATGAACGAAACCGCGCTGCCATCATGATCCTTGCCGTCGGTTATCTCCTGGTTAATCGAATAATTCAGTCCGAGAAACAGAGAGCATGTACCAAGGCTACTTACCAGCCTCCAGTCAAAAATTCCTGAAGGCCCAGAGAAGCTGGGATCCTTCTCAAAGACCTTGCAGTGACTGTGATTGTATTCCGCGAAACAACACGTCCGGTACGTGCGAACGATCATCAATCTTTCGCCGTTGTCTGATCGAGCCAGGAACCACCTGCAACTGCCATGCCGCTTTTCTTTGAAAGGTTCTGGGATTAGGAAGGGTAGGGACACCACGCGACCTACAACGTCATATCAAGTTGGAGTCAAATAAAAAAGGGCTCTTGGTTTAGTCAATCTTAAGAACAGCATGTTATGAGCATGAATATTTTTTCGGCAAATGTTGATAGTAATATAAGCAAGCCATCATGATATCATAGGAAAGTAACATACTCCTGTAACAGCCGTTTGTAGCGATGACTAGAGTAGGCCGGCAATACGTCCAGCCATAGAAGGAGTCGACAACGTAAATGAAGCCCTTGTGTTCAATGGCATCAGAGAACCATGGAGGATGTATGATCCCGCGATGGACGTGCAAATTTATCCACTTACCGCAGTGACCTGTCAGATAGGAGAGACCGCGGTTGAAGAACGCAATTAGCCTGAAGTCTTTATAATTCACAGATCTTGTGGGCACTTGGCAGATTACAACCTTGAGCAAATCAAACTTGGTATCATGTTGGCTACTTTAAGATTCCGAGTATTCTGGGCCGCGGTGCCAAAGTAGTGCAGTGTTGATCGAAGGAAGGGGGATCAATCGCCGGGTGTAGACCTCCACGAGCATCCAGCTCCCGCGACCGTGGACGAGCACCATCCAAGACGTGTTCATGCCGACCCACTACATACCGTTAATGTAGTTGAGGCTGACAGGGATCGGATGGTAGTCAAGGGGGTTGATGCTCGCCACCCTACGATCATTATGCTGCGTGACACGCCGTTTCTGAAGATCAGGTGGCATCAACAAGCAAGGAGCTGGCTTAAAAAGCTCCAGACTGAGGGCTTTGAGTAAACGGTACAGCCCCGACGAGCACGCGGCGAGCGGCATTCCAGCCACTCTTTCGGTGGACGCTTCTCGGTTCTTCCATTGTTAGTGCTTGGGTTTCGGACGAGGGGGGGAGGCGCCTTAGCGAGGATGGAAGATTGGACGAGATTATGTGCGGACAAAGATGGAGAAGCGAATATGTGCTGCGGGAAGTGGACAGGTGATGATGACTACAACACGCCGCTTGACTTACGAGACCCATATTAGCAGCGTAGGGTCATGTCGATGCCAGACAACTTGCTTGAGTGATCATAGTACTGGTACTCCCTACAATGCTATGCCCTAACTTGCTTGAGTAGAGTAGTAGAGTAGGACTCTGCTCTACTACTAGCACCGGAGGAGTAGTATATTCTAATCTAAAATAGTTACAAACTTCAATGCCCAAGCGTGGAACAACTATGAACCATGCTCAATGACCGTGTCTACGTGGTGTTTGGACATGGGCGACAACCTCAACGCCAAGTGTGCTGCTCCCGTTGCACCGTATGTGTTTCTGTCCTTCCTGTTCGAAATCGTGGTAGAATTCATGGTTCTACTCTGTATCCTACTACTATGCTAGTCCACATGATTAGTTGCGAACGATGACTTCTTCCCCGACCTCGGCAACCTCATCCTCGATGACATGGGCGATAACGTCAATGCCGGCAACTAGTGAGATACAGGGTGTAGGAAGCGGTTTGGGAATTTGCATGCCTTTCCAACCAGTGAGATACTCCGTACAAAGTACGATAGAGAAATAATCACAGAGAAGGAAGCTAAAAGTAAACAATCAAATGAGCATTTTTGCATTTGTTTTGCATTGAATCGTTTCACAAGCTTGACTAGTGTTGTTTTTCTACTTTTACAAAAACTGCATCGTAATGTTAAAACATGCATTTGCACTTACATAAGTAATAATAGTACTCCCTCCGTCTAGGTCTATAAGTCTTCCCTCCTTCTTGGTCACGGGGCACAACCGAAGATGACTTATTGACCTGGACAGAGGGAGTAGCACAGTCTGCAAGCATATATCGAGAGAGACGTGTAGTGCGATAGTATATAGTAAAGTTTGTGCTATATGCACGTACTTGCAAAATGCATACGAATACACAAGGTTTCCAAACTTTCCCTTTTACATACTTAATTAAGGACGCTAAAAATTCCTGAACGTTCGGGATTTATCATTTGCGTCCCAAAACTAATGAGATCGCCTTACGAAACAAAAATTATACTCCTCCTAAAAGCCACGACGCTCGCAAGAGCACTTGCGGCACGCCACGAGTGCCCTGGTGCATGGACGTTTCCCAGCGCGCCGACACAACACCTCTTCCTCAGCCTCGCAACTCGTGAGGTGCTGATTGGCGGCTTGCCGGCGGGCGAGCGCGATCTCACCGGTGTGGTGATCCGACGCCAATAGGTACTCCTCCTCACTGGAAGCGTGCACCCGGTCCACGTACCGCCAAGCGTAGATGAGGCGCTTGGGCCCGACTGCACTCAGGGCATCGGCACAGGCATCCTCCGCCACCCTCACGGCCCTCGCACGAGCCTTCTGCCAAAGAGCCAATTGCCTGACTCTCTCGGACGCGACATAGGCCTCCCAGGCAGCTTGTTCCGCAGTGCGCTTCTCTTCCTCGGCCTTCTTCTCCGCCTCTAGTTTGGCGCGCTCTGCTGGAGGCAAAGCCTCCCACAATGCGACATCCATTTCTTTCCAAAGCTCCTCAAGGCTGGGGGCTCGGCGGGCGACGTGGCGTTCTCCTTGTAGCGGGGAGCCGACCCGTCCTCTGGCGCCGTGCTGGCGAGATTGGGAACGCCGACGCGTCCACCTCAACGCGTCGCGGCGAGGAGCGAAACGCCGACATGTCCTCCTTGACTAGTGGCGGCGAGGAACGGAACAGCGACGCGTCGCATAGAGGCGAGGAGCGGAACACCGACGCGTCCTCCTCGACTAGTGGCGGCGAGGAACGGAACGGCGACGCGTGACCGTCCGCGCGGTGCTGCGAAGGGCTCCTAGGGCTTGGGAGGGGCGATGCCATGGTGGTCGACGTGAGAGGGACGGGGAGGAGATAGCGATGAACGTGAACGTGAGGGGGAGGAGATAGCGATGTCGTGGGAGGCGCAGTATTTATAGCGAGCAATGGCACACCTATGTAAGATATGGACTGAGCTGCACTGACTTAATTGCCGGTCCAGTTGCGTCACTGACATGTGGGCCAGACCCCTGTTGGGCCCATATTTCAGTGACCGAATGCACCTGCAGTTAAGTAACAGCTACGTGGGCATATTTGTTGGAGTAAATTACGGGGGAGCGAAGGGGTGGAAATATTGCTGGTCACAACGGATTGGACGAGCGTGGGGGGAGGAGAGTCATACATGCAGATTTTTTCACACGAGGTGGAGTGGTGGGACCGCCGGAGGGAGAAGGAGAGTTTGGCAGGCATATTGTTTCCACACATGGAGAGGAAAAAATTTGGAGACGAACGGGCTTCCTGCAGGTATGGGGAACGGTGCATAATAAGTCATCTTGCATGCCGGGCTAGGTATAGTCTCAAGTCATTAAAAACAAACACGCCCCACACATGTTCATATTTCAAGGTGCACTAAATTATTGCATGCGATGATTAAGGCTGGCCATAATGGTGGTATCTTAGCTGGTATCATGCACACGGGAATAGCAAACATGCTGATGTGGCAAAGAATTAAAGAAGAGAGAGGGGGGGGGGGGTTAGAGTAACTAGAGTTCATGCATGCATTGGTAAACACATTTTTATGTGGAGAATGGCAGCACTAGTTGAGTACTTTTGCAGACTTCAAAAACTATTCCACAATGTGTCAACATTCACAATGTCAAATCAATATTTTTACACTCATTATAAAACGTAGTTCTTATACTCCCTCCTTCCATCTATATAGGGCCAAATGCGTTTTTCGAGGCTAACTTTGACCAAATGTTAGAGCAATAATATATGACATGCAACTTACACAAAGCACATCATCAAATTCGTATGTGAAAGGAGCTTTCAATGATATAATTTTCACATTATGCATGTCATGTAGTATTAATTTTATCAATAGTCAAAGGCGGTCTTTAAAAACGCATTAGGCCCAATATAGATGGAAGGAGCGAGTACTCATTATAATCAGTACCCCCTCCGTCTAGGTGAGCAAGTCATCTTAGATTGTGCACTGCGACCAAGGAGGAGGGGAAAACAAGAGATCTTAATGTTTATTTGCTAATTAATAGCATTGCATGCAATGAACTAACCACTGCATGTCGTGTTTGGTAGTCTCAAGTCATTAAAAGCATGCACACCCACATCTCCTATTGGTTGATATGTCAAGAAACAAGAAACGAGGTAGAATATGCACCGCGCCTAAGTGTTTTGGGAGTATTGTAGATATTGATATTTTTAGTATAAATTTGGTCGTGGGATTTCATTGATGCCTGTTAAAGCATTGACAGGTCTGCTATGTGTGACCTGAAGATGAAAGCGTTGAGCATCCCGAAGTTGATCAACAATCTTAAATTGTCAAAGATTAGCTGTTCGGCCAATAAGGTGGCACACTTAATCGCTAAGTATAGCTTTGACAATAGATTAGATGGTATTCTTGTAAATAAAGTACCGCCCGGTGTGGTGAATATTGTATCGAATGAGTGTACTAGTGTGGCTGGTTAATTAATATAAGGTGGCGTTCAAAAAAAGTATAAATTTGGCAAACACTTTGCAAACGGTTGACGGGAGTAAAAAGGACCAGAGGGAGTATCATGCATGCGGAGTAGGCAAAAAAATTGCTTGTCTAAAAAAAGGGAAAAAATTTGCTCATTTATAGCCGGTCGAAGTCTCAAAGGGCGCGACCACGCGAGGGAGGCGAAGGTCGTGGGAGGCGCGATGTTTGACGAAATTAAGTGAAGTTACATCCACGCGCCGGCATGGTGTGCGAACAGGCAGAAGCTATACCGTCAGGCCTACAATATGGGTCTAGTAGACATGACATCTAGTGGGTACCGCATAGTTCTCGAGAACTCTTTGGGGGCTTGCATCCATTTATCCACTGGGCAAGCCAGCAACCCCACGCCGTTCGCACGCCCTACTCATCCCCGTCTTCTACCCTACAACAGTTCGCTCCCAGTCGTCCCGTCCTTTCACATTAGTTCGCTCCCAATTTTTTTTGCGGGGTACAACAGTTCAACTTCTCCTAACCCTCCTCCAAAATCCATGGCCTCCCAAATCTCCATGGTCGCCGCTGAGTACCAGGTTAGAGCCATCACCGGCGATCAGTTCATCGTCATCTACACACGTGGATCCGAGACGGTGAAAGCATGGCTTGCTCGCTTCCTACGCATGTTCAACAGTTCAACGGATGAGTGGGTCGCTGGGCTAGATGTTGAGTACACCACAGTCCTGGGACGAGAGAAGGATCTAAAGGACGAAGAGAGGAAGAAGCCCGCCGTGATCTAGGTTTGCGTATGTAATGTTTGCTTGGTCTACCACATATGCCATGCCAACATTGAGTGCCAGAATTTTAAGAACTTCCTCAAGGACAAAAGAGTGACATTCGTTACTGTAGGCTTTAAGAACAACAGTGACATCCTGCGTCGGATAGATCTCGTTGTAGGCCAGCCCTTCGATCTCCAGAAGGCAAGCCTGTTGTCCTCCTCTCAACCTTCAATGCTGACCCTGGCAGCAGCCATGATTGATCCTTCATACGCTAAACTGAAGAAACCTCATCATGAGTTTCATCATGCATGGGAGTCGAAGACATTAGATAAAGATCACATCCTGTACGTAGCAATGGATGCCTACCTTTGTTTAAATATCTACAAGGGTTGGATGAAGAAGCAGAGCCCAGTGTCCGGTTCAAGCAAAGAAGCGTCAGCGAAGAGGAAGAGGAAGAGGGACGAGGACGAAGTCGAGGATGTGGACTCGGACTCCAAGTAGATGGCAGTGCCGTCGCTCATGCTGGTTCTACTACAGTGTCAAGCGGACTAGTTGCTTATTAGTTTATTTTCAAGGGTGTGTTGTGCTGAGGCCCCAACAGAACTATGTTTATGTTCTTTCTCGTTATTTGAACTCTTTAATACATAAAGTAGTACTAGTACTATGTCTTACTTCTGTTCTTCTTGCAGTTGGTACTACTTCTCGTATCTTCGTGTTCCTACTGTACTTAATATGTTCGTACTAGTAGTATAATTTGGGTCAGTCGATTTGTGAAAGAAGTTCGACGGAGCAAAGGAAGAAGATGGCAGAAGAGGTGGAAGAAGCCCTTCTAGCCATCCATGTTGCATCAAACGGCTCACATGAGTCGACTGACCCAAATTGCTCCTTCAGATTGCAGGATCCACATGGCATTCAAGGTCTCGAAGGTAGATTCCGCGTCCGCACCGGGTTTGCGGGCTCGACGCGCGCGCGACTGGCTTCCGCCACGACAGCCACCATGCGCGCCTCCTCCGCGCGGGCGGAGACGACAATGACACGCTAGTTCCTCCTCGCCGGCGTGCTGGAGCACGCGCTCGTCCTCCTCTTTGTACGATGTGTGCATAGACGTGGCTCCACCAGCTGCTCGCGTGCTTGGCAGCATGGCGACATCGCGAGGAGGGACTGCAAACGACGTGAGTGGGCGAGCCTTCGGCTTCATGGCACAGGGATGGCGGCGACTCAGCGGTGATGGGAGAGAAATTGTTGGCCAGAGCAGGCAGGCGCCGGCATGCGCAATGGCGGCGGCATATTGATGAGTGCGCGTGTGGGAGCTTACTTTAGTTTTATATATAAGGTTGGTCAAACTTAAAAGAAAACCATACTAGTACATGTAAACATTAGACTTAGGCAACGCTTTTATTAGTTACTAGCTTATGTTCTTGCCCATTGTGACCAGCCTTAGTACCACGGACACGATACGGAATCCTGTGCAAGCGCGTGAACCGCAGCCGAGCGGTCGATCGAACGGTGCGTCACAGTGTCGCGCTCGAAGGACATCCACCGAACCTTTTTGTGCGTATGAAAACAATCCTCGAATATTACTCAACTTTTTTTCCTGTGAAAGTTCTTGACGCTGCAATATTTCCATATATTTGAATTTAGCTCCAGTTCGTGTTTATTTGGATTTGGACGTTTTAGGTGCGCCCTAGTTTTTTTTAATGTTGATTTTGTGTGTGTGACTGAGAGAGAACGTGTGTATGTGTCCAAATGTGTGTTGTGGCGGAAGGGCAATGTGGAGATGGGGTGTGTGTGATACAGACATAGAGAGGTGTGAATGTGCAAAGGATCGTGCATGAGTGAGACATAGACAAATGCCGATACGTTGTGTATACATGAGAGAACGGTATTCTAGTTTACTTGTGTGTGTGTGAGAGAGAGAGAGGGAGAGAGAGACAGAGAGAGGAGCATCCGTAACACAACAACCATCTCTCTCGATTCGTCCGTCCCTCGCATGGTCGCATGCAACACATGCATCAACGCGCACATTTTGACACCCTCACCCGGCCCTGCCCACCTCAAGGCCCACACTATCTCTTCATGAATAGCCATTTGTCTTCTTAGGTTTGTTTTCTCTCAATATCTGACACACACACACACACACACACACACAGAGAGAGAGAGAGAGAGACATAGCACAACACAAACACACACTCCCCCGAGCACACAATTCATCCCCATCGAAGCATATACGGCGACCACCCTCGCTTGTGCTTCTTCGCAACCCAACATGCACAACACCTCAATATTCAAAGAGGGAAAGGAGCAGATCGAAGACAGCAACCACACCGCGCTAGAGAATGCAGGGTCATTTGGAAGCAGGGTGATATGACGACGGCTGACTGACTCCTCCCCCGACCCTCTCTCTCTTGCACAAAATTACCAATCCCTCTCTCCCCCGCACAAAATTGTCAATCCCTCAACCCATGAGATCCTTCCCCTCTCGTCCATGTTTTCTCTTCTTTCTCATCAAACATGTTGTCTCTTCTCCTTGCATGTATACAGAATCCAGATGCACATGCATCTCATGTATATTACATGTATGCATCTTTGTCACAGACCTAACTTCTTCCTCTCTCTTTCTCTCTCTATCTCTCTCTCTCTGTCTCGTTAGGTTTGTCTCCTACTCTCTCGTCCACATACATACAATCTTTTCCGTCCTATCTGCTCCATCTTCAAAAGCTTTCTCTGCATGTTTCATTCACACATTGGGATATGTCAAAATGTTGCTTCTATAATGGCTGGTGTAGAGTTATGGTTGTTCTTGTTGCATCCTACAAAGTAACAACTATGAAATGCATTTAGATTCTCATTTGACTGGGATTATGTGAGTTTGAGCATGTTGTGAAGTACTATAGACCTTGTATACATCTTGGGATTCAACAATGATTGTAACTATTGAATTGTATAGACCATTACATTCGAAGTCAATAGCCTAATATATTTATTTCACAATTTCAACAAATGATTAGTTCACTACAAACTAAGAAAACAAATGTGTACTCCCTCTGTTTTTATTTAGGTCCGCGTACTGGCATTGGTCAAAGTCAAGTTTTGTAAACTCTCAGAAAGCTTATAACAAAAAATATTAGCATATACAATAACAAGTAAATACCATTAGATTCATTATTGAATGTGCTTTCACATCATACATATTTGTTATGGTAAATGTTTATATTTTTCTATAAACTTGGTCAAACTTTAGGAAGTTTGATTTCGGTCAAACCTAATATGCAGAGTCTACTACTACTACTCGCTAGTTGCTTAGCTGAATCACTCAACACGCCACACGGGGAGTCCAGTGTCACAAAATTTTGAGGTCGGTGGGAAAATATCCCGCCACCCTGATTCGAGCAGTGGGAAGTTACCATCATAGCCTTCGGAACAGGCCTACGGATGACGCTTCGTAGGGGGCTGTTTTCGTAACTTCAGGTTCACCCTACCCAGCCAAGCCCACCCCGGCACCCAGAGTAGTACACCTGAATACTCCCCAATTTCTATCCCCACCGCAAAATAGACTTCTCCACGGCACCGCAGCCTTCGTGCTCCTCCCCTTTACATCGGCGCACTCGTCCGCCGCAGCGCATCTGCCTCATCGACGACCTCGTATGCCGCACTGGAGCCGGTCCATCGTCGTCGTCGTACACGGAGCCTCTTCCCCGACATCGTCTTCCACGGTCTCGGGTCTGCTTCCCGAAAGCCGACGCCAAGCGCAGAAGTACCACCGTTGTGGACAATGAACTGACTCCCGTTGCCGACCATGACTCACAGAGGCCGCCGCGACCATCGTTCTCCTCCTCGATTGGTAATGTGTGTATTGAATCACTTAGCAATACATGTGCAGTTCCAATTTTATTCATACCTACCCTTCAAATTTCCTGGGTTCTATTGTTCCCGTAAAAGTAATTGGTTATAGCCTCCATTGTCCAACAGAATATCAGCTTGTAATTGTGCGTCGCTCCTGTATCGCGCTGTGCTTGGGTAGGTTTTTCATCTGCAACCAGTAGTGTGGCAAATGATGGAAATGTTTTTAGAACTAGCAAAATGCCCATGCGTTGCACGCATCAAGATGCATTTGTATGAGTAGTTTATCTTGTTGGAGATGCTCTAACATGGCAGACGAGTGCTTTAATGTTGCCCACAAGACGCGCGAGTATTACTAGTAGTATATTTTTCTTGCCATGTTGAGATTTTAAAACCACGAGTGCGAACATGCAGAGGAGCAATGAAGACGAAACACGGGATATTCGGGACATCTTCAAGGAGCGTGGCAAGATAAAGAGGAGCTGCACCGAACCTGTAAAACGAGCTTTGGTAAGTAACACCCTTTCAATTACTTTCGTGTAGCCTCGTGTTCTTCGATGTGTATATGTTGTAGTTTCTGTTTCTCTTAAGCGTGGTGTTCTTCGATGTGTAATAAGAAGAGTCTTAATCGTCCTAATGCTTACATTTTTAGCTTGATGTAGGAAGTGGGTGTTCTCACCATGTAGTCTGTTTTTATTTATTTTTTCCTTTTGAATTCACTTCTCTGAGTTCTGTTTATCTGGCTTCTACTAAATGGATCTAGGTTGCTCTGAGTATTGATCTAAAAAAGAAGTAACTTCATGTCAGGATGCAGTTCTTGCGAGGAGGGAAGTATGGTCAACCTCGAGATCATGTTTCCAAAATGAGGTTGGATTACACACAAGGTGCCAGTTCCCTAATGATGCTGGATTAGACACAAGGTGCAAATTCCCAGATGATGCTGGATTACACACAAGCCAGGTGGAGTCGTCAGCTGTTCGTGTCCTCGTGGCATTAGTAAAGGCTGAAAGAAAGCGTGCAGCAGCCCTTGAGAATGTAGTTGAGTTCCTGAAGAAGCGAAAAGAGCAATCAGATGCTCTCATCACCGAAGCCAAAGAAGAGATGGAAGAAGCCATAAATAAGCTAGCAGAGGCAGAGCAGGCTAGGCGTCTCCTGCTATCTAAAACTGTTGTCAATACAAAATTTCCTTCATAATAGCTAGGTTCAAATGTTTATCCAGTCAGCATGCCTGTTGTGAGGAGCGTTATGTAATAAAAGCAAGTACTTTCCAAACAATAACAGACGAAGCATTGGACATGGTATAGTTCACGCACAAGCCCGACATTCCAAGTTCAACTTCCACATCAAATCATGTTCACAGATATCTGCACATTCATACATAATGTCCACAACCATGATTCACTTCAAAGCCAAAAAATGTGAGGAGCGTTATAAATAAAGAAAATCCTCTACTAGTTCCTGCTACCAGTGCGAGCACAACAAGTCAACACCATGCGTAAATTAATTATATTTTAGTCATTTTTTGTGTTCTAAAATGCCGGTCGGCTCGCGGAAGGACGTGTTGCCGGCACACGCGCGGATTCAATGAAGGCAGGCGAGGCAGTCTTAAGCTGGTTGCACGCGGCGAGGAGGCGTGCTCAGCCGGGCCTGCAGCGAGTGCAGCCCTCTTGGCCAGCGCGCCGGTTCAATGCCTGCGCTATGAGAGGTCACGTCCGTGTCAGAGAAATCACTCCCTCCAGTCCTTTTTTGTTTGGGTATAACAAAATCTCGTTTTCCATTCACATTTTAGTGGTAGGAGTTGTGCGTGTGTGTCTGTGAGAGAGAGAGAGAGGAGACAGTAGTCGGGGTTGTCTGATCGGTAAACAAATGAATAATGTCAGTCTGGGATGGAGACGAAAAGGAGACCGCAACAAATGTTGTGTCTACAGGAGAGATAGATTAGTGGTATGAGTCATATGTAGAGACATATAGGGTGTGTGAGAGAATCCCATAGAGAGAAAGACAAAGTGAAAGACGAGTGGAGACTATGTGTTTGGCAGTGCAAAAAGAAAGCTTAGGTACCGAGTGATACCAGAGAACAGTAGAGACGTGAGAGATAATGAAAACTATGTAATTTATAATGATAGGGAGAGTGTGACACTTCTCAAGGGAGACGTTGAGAGACCATGTTTGCGAGGATAGGAGCAACATGAAGTGAGCGTGCGGGTGAGCTGGAGAAAAGAGAGTGATAGCTACCTGAAGTAGCATGCATGCGAGAGAGATGGGCGTGAAAGGAGTGAACAAAAAAGGGATTCAAATATTTGGATTCGAGATGATGATACATGTAATCCATACTCGAACCAAAATTGATCTATCAAACATGCATACTCATATGAATTCACGCACATCTATGTTATTTAATATGTAGATATTACTGATCCATACATTTTAGTAGAACATAATTTGGTTAAAAAAATTCGAATTCAACCTTAAGATTTCGAGATCGTTGTATTTTTAAATCATATTATACATATAAAGGAGCAGAATTCTTTGTTGTGCTTTTGAAAGTATATATAAAAAATGATGTATATAGAATGTAATTCCAATTGAAAATGGATCCCGCCCGAAAAAAATAGAATACAAACGGGATTTGAATTGAGTTGGCACGGTAAACGTGCACTCTGCAAAATTTGAATGAAGCGGAGAAAGTCGCAGTAACCACCTGAAACCAAAATCTGTGAGATGGAAATCACTACTGCCTATCCCTGCCACGCAAAGCCTATGTGCTGGATTTCTATAGGTTTCGATAGGGGTAGGTTTGTAATTTCACCCAAACGTGACGTAACCAACTCTCACCTGGATTCGTACACGGTGGGCGCCAAAACACAGTGTGTCCTCGGCCGAAATCGACTCCCTCCCCGATTCATATTCATACACGGTGGGCGCCAAAAACAAACTCTCGTCGACAAATATTCGGTGTATGCGAGATTACCGTCCTATCCCCAACCGACTAGTGTTGCTGTGATGTAGTGGAAATTTGAAACGCGGGCTAAGTTTGTAAATTTCCTCGCATTTGAGACAAGTGCGCCCTGAATACATGGTTCCCCCTTCCTCTCTACCTCCCTTTTCCCCATTCGTACTCCGTGGGCGCCAAAGCACCCTCTCCACCCCACCCTCCTCCGTCCGCCGCTGACCGCCACCCCATCCACCGCCGTCCTCCTCCACCATGCCGGAGCTGATACCCCGCCGCCGCCATCCATTACAAGAGATTGACATCTCTCATCTACGGCTTCGGACCGGGATCCTTGCATCCCGTCCTCTTGCTTCATCCCCGCCGTCGTCCACCTTGCCGGCGCCGCTCCTACGACCGTCTCGTCCACCGCGCCCCGCCACCACCGTCTACCCTCCTAGATCTGCTTCCACGTCACCGACAGCCATTGCTACTGCAGCATCGTCAAATTCTCAGCAGATGCGTACACGGCGCCACACCAGAGGCGGTACTCTTTCGTATCTGCTCACCTTATTTATCGCAGCAAGAAAATAGATCGCCACTGCTTTACTCTGATTTCTTGTCTTGGTTGTGAAGTTGCCTTTGTCCGGTTTGCACCTTCAGATCCGCCATGGCACACTCAACACCATACTCGCAATGCTTATGGTTTTCCCCTTTTATATTCCACACTAGTTAAATCATAGTAGACTAAATTTAAAAATCAGGTCCGTCGATTTTCCAAAGCTCGCCGGAGTTCGCCGGTGCGAT
>NC_041392.1:408032702-408097289 GCF_002162155.2 Triticum dicoccoides
GAGGCGGGTGGGGGCGGGGGTGGGGGTGGCGCAGGAACACAGGCGGTGGGGCCGATGGTTCGGCCGGCGGCCCGTGCGGTGTTCTGCATGGGAAGCATAGTATGTTCCTTGTCAGGAAGGGGAGCAGGGACATCTGCAGTCAACAGCTGATTGAGCTGACCTATACGTGATCGATAGGCTTTCAATTACTAGCGGCAATACAACACCGTAATTTCCAGCCAGTTCCTCTTTCCCGATTTATATATCCTGGTTATGGTGTACCCCTGTTATGTACACTATGGGGCTGTTTGGTTTGTGATTAACTTTGCCAAAGATTTCCACACCTAAGGTTAGGCAAGTTTGACCAACTTAGGTGAGTGTTTGGTTCAAGCCACATCTTAGGCAAGCCACACTTGGACCCCACATGGCATACACACAAAAAGTGTGGCAAGATTCCCTTAGGCTTGCCAACTTGTGGCTCTCATTTTGATGAACTAACCTTAGTCAAGTTTGACAAAAATGTGTGGCAGAGTGTGGCAATGCTAGTCCTAATACCAAACAGCCCCTATGATCTGCCTAGTTGCTGTGTGCTCTTGTTATCATGGTTTGGCAATAAACTCTCTATACAGTATATTATGAACCTATCATCTGCCAACTATCCTTACTTCTGGAGCCTATTTTTGTGTGTACTTGTGCCAGATTATATAAATGCGCACACCATTACAACACACATGAGCTCTCTCATCAGAATCCAGTGATAGCACACAAGTGTTTACAAGGGCGCCCCTATATTAGAATATCATCTACATTACAAAGATAGTCTCACAACTATTTATGTTTTCATGGTTCTCAGATATTATACGCAATTACAGTGAATATCAGAATCCGCGCATCAAAAGAATATTGTGGAACACTGCAATGACTTACAAAATTGGCAGCAAGGCATTGAGTGCCATTCTGGAAGCAATGAAACTCATACGCTCCGCACCTGTTGATTCTTGTTCAGAATATCATCCTAATGACTATTCTAACCTCGAGGAGTCAAAGGCAGATGGCCTGCCCTGTTCACCCATCAAGGTGACTGTTCTAATTTGGCAAGGTTTTATTGATTGCACATATCTTGCACATGTTGTCTTGCATTTCTTCTACATTGTTGCACCACCATCTGCTTAGTTTACTCATCATATATGTCGAGATGCCATGCCCATCCATTATCAATACATATTCCATCTGTCATCATACCATGTTTTTTCACTCAAATGCTGTTCTTGTGCACTAGACATCAAAAAGGAAGAGGGTGATTGCCGAACCTGAAGGAGCACCAGCAAAGTCCTTGAAAAACGTGGTGGTGCCAGAGAAATCAGACAGCACCCCACTTATATTGGTTGTACAACCAGTGACACAAAACGTAGGACCGACTCCAGTAGACTGTACCCATACTTCATTGGCCACACCACTAGCCCCACCACACAGGACCTGCACTCCAGCAAAAGGTATACTGATTTCATTTGCCATAGCACCAGCTGTACCACAGAAAAATCCCACTCCAGCAAAAAGTACATCAAGTCCACCGGCCGAAGACCTATCCCAACTACAGAGACGGCCAATTCCTGCAGATTGGAACCCCATTCCATTTATTCCCAGTTTAAAAGACAATGCTTTCAATGTTGTTAGGGACTACGTGCATATATTCCCATCATGGGAAGATTATTGTGAAGACAAACACCATTTTCACATCTTCCTGTCCAACTTACGTGTAAGCGCTATTATTCATGGCTATTATTTTCCTGTTTTCTGCTGATTGAACACATCAATGATTTACATTACATTGTTGTAACTAGGCGAGGGTCAATCTGGATAGTCATGACGAGCAAATCTTTCTTGTGCTTTTCAAGGAGGCATTGCAACAGTATCGGTGTTACCTGAAGAAATCACACTTTGATGGCAAGTCTATAAATGAATTTCCGGTGAAGACTCATGTGCTAAATTTAGAAGACATTGAATGGAAAAACCTTTTTATGCACTGGTCTCATCCCCAGGATGAGGTACTGTCTATGAAATCACATGACAATTTGAACTTCTACTTTTCGGCATGTGCCTTACAGATCATTTTTGCAGGAAATCTGCTCGAAGAAGAATTCCGGTTTGACAAGAACGACAGGATATCGCAAACATGCTGCCCGCTGCTTTGCTCTTGTTAGTACATGTTGTCCTGTATCACTGTACTTGCATACATACCTGGTTCATTATGTGACAGCAGTATGCATGATAGCTTGCTTATCAATTGTTCGCTCCAAATTATCTGATCTGTATGAATGGTTACATTAGTGTAGAATATATCCAATGCCAATGTTTTTTAGCTTTGCATTGTTCTTGTAAGTACATGCCGTCCTTTATCAGTGTACTTATAATGACAGGTAGTTGTTCATGTACCATCACTTTGCATCTTATTTTCCTTTGCCCTCCATTTTCTACACATCAGATCTGTATTTACTCTTACCATAAGGTTGGTACTGAAGAAGTTTAGCTGTGCATTTCTGTTGGCTGTACCTTTTGCCTGTATCACTGCACTTACATTTATAGCTACTTGGTTATGTAGCATCACTCTTCATCTTATCTTAAATATTCTCCATTTTTTCATATATTATCACATCTATATTTACTCTTAACAAAATGTAGAATAAAGGCAATGCTTTTGAAGAAGATTTTGTGGTAAACTTCTTGAATTGCCCCCCCCATCAGCATGGACAAGGCCTTTATAGAGCCTATCTTCACCAATAATGTATGTTTGTCCATCTCAAGCCTTGAAACTTTGTTGTATATATTTGGTTTGGCATGACTGCAACATCTGTTTATTTTGGTGTTTGTATCAAATTGCTTGTTTAAAGTTTATTATATGTAGTTCATAAACAAAAGTTCGTACTTTCTCAATTTAAGTTTTCAGTTGTACAACCAAGTTCCTTCTTCATACAATGTAAATTAAACTATACAGAGCAAGTGATCTTCTTTTGCACTGCATGTATGCTTCTGTTCTTCATTTGTAATCTAGTGGTGTGGTGAACCTACTGACTATAGGACAATGTCATATTCTGCAATGTCTTAACTATGAAAAATGTCATATCATTCTACTATTATTTAAACCGTCTCTTTATTTGCCAATCTGAAATGGTATAAATTGACAGCACACTAACCATTGATACTTATGAGTTCTTGATCTGTAATCCAGTGGTGTCGTGAAACTGCCAACTCCTTCACAATGTCATTTCCTGCCATGTCTTGACCTGAACAATACCATATTGTGTTAATGCAAATTTAAACTGTGTCACTTTATTCGTCAGTAAGAAATGTGATGAATTGTCAGCACTAATACTTTTATGTGCAAAACCTGAGTGAGGAAGATATAAGTGTTGAACAAGCGCAGTCTCATCATCTTGCTCAGCTGCTTGCGCTGTAGCTCCCCAGCAGGGCTAACCTTTCTTGAACTCTATTGAAGTGCTGTCGGTTTTGTATATTATTTTGTCGGCATGTTTATTTGCACTGGTGGCGATCTTTGATGCCCAGTGTATGTAATTTGCTGTCTGCTTGTGCTTTATTATCATAGTGGCAAACTTTGATGCCCAGTGGATGTAATATGCCGTAATTTTTTTATTGTATAGTATATGTTTTTTCTTATTCACGATGCTGCAGTTATTTTACTGTATATATATATCCTGTCTTCGCAGTAAACCGGCCAAACCGTAAAAAGTACATAATCGAGCCGTCATGCAATTACGATGTAGGTTGGGCCTGAAACGTGCCGATCAGCTCACAGGCCGGCAGCAGCCCAAAATGAACCCCGACCCATGATTGTGCGAATCAAATCATGGGCTTTTAACAGGCCGGAAAATTGTCTTGGTCCTTGTTTGGCCCAATCAGATATCGGCTGCGAGCAGGCCGAATGCAAACCGGGCCGTAGTTAGGCCCAACTATATGACGGGCTTTTAACAGGCTGAAATTAATATAGGGCCGAAATGTTAAACGGGCCCTTAACAGGCCAAAACTAATATCAAGCCGAATTACTAAGTGGGCCTTTAGAAAGTGGGCCCAAAAGCATAGTGTCCAGTTGACGGGCCGAATCTAATATGGGCCATAATTAGGCCCAAAACCTCTTAAAGGGTCGGACCTGATCTGGGCCATAATTTGGCCCAGAACGTTGTAGGCTTTTAACCTGCCAGATCTCATATGGGCCACTATTAGGCCCGGAGCGTGGCAGGCCATTAATAGACCGTATAAAATATGGGCATTTGGCCCAAAACATGGCAGCCAGTTAACGGGCCGACCTACTAGGGTCCTCAAAATCTTGTGGGCCTACAGCTGGGCCGACCCATTAATGTTGGTGAAATCTCGTGGGCCTTTAGCTGGGCCGGCCCATTATGATCCGCAAGAATTTTGTGGGCCTTTACCTGGGCCGGCCTATTATGGCACACAAAAATCTTGTGGGCCTTTACCTGGGCCGGCCCATTATGGCCCACGAAATCTTATGGGCCTTTAGCTGGGCCAGCCCATTATGGTCCGCAAAATCTCGTGGGCCTTTAGCTGGGCCGGCCCATTATGGTCCGCAAAATCTTGTGGGCCTTTAGTTGGGCCGGCCCATTTAAACTTGTTGGGTCGTGCCATGTGTCGACGTATCATAGGCGCCTTCTGTCCAGTGAGTGGATGACATCTGTCTCGACGATGAGCTGACATGTGTTTCCTCTAGCCAATGATGATTTTACACGTGGAAAATCCCCATTGGTCGGGGCTGTTAACGGGCTATCGGATCCAAAACCCGACCCGATAGCTTAACGGCGTTCCGTTACGGTGGATGCCACGTGTCGGTCACCCTTGACGAAAGCACTTTTGTGAGGCGCGATTTATCGTCATGGAAGTGGACACTTCCGTGATGATAATTTTGGTAATGTCATGGAACACTTCTACGACAACACAGGTATGACTATCTTGATTCTGTCATAAATTTGTCATGGATGTACATGCATGACAAAAAAGCGACCTACTGTGACAAACACGCATCATCACAAAAGTGTATTTTTTTGTAGTGGCTTCTTGCGTTCAGCAGCAGTAAGCTTGTCAGGGAGCACAAACTTAGAATCAAGACGCTCCGCGCGATAACCCAACAGTGGTTTTTCATTAGCTGGTGATATGTCTTGGCAGTAGAACCAAGTTTGGTTCCAATCTTTGGGATGGCTTGGTAAGACTACTAAAGGGAAGACAGCACCCTGTCGGCGCTGAATCGAGATTCCGCCAAGTTGCAAGCTAGGACCGTTGGTGCACTCATTTTGGCGGTTTAAATAAAAGTGCTCTCTGAAGAGCTCCACAGTCGTTTCTTCTTGGAGATATACCTCACAGAGAACTTAAAAATTGCAGATATTGGATATGGAGTTGGGTCCAAGGTCTTGTGGATGAAGCTTGAAAAATGCAGAACATCTCGGAAGAACTTTGAGCCGGGTGGTGAGAAGCCCCGGTTCATGCGATCAGTGAAAACGATAACTTCACCGTCTTTGGGCTGAGGCTGTTCTTCGGCCGGGTCAGGAGCACGATAAGACATAATGGTCTTCGCCGGCAAATATCCGACTGTGACAAAATCTTTCAAGGTGTCTTCAGTGACTATGGAAGGGACCCAGTTGCAGACTGTTGGCGCTTTTGACGGCAAGATGAGAAAAGGGAAAACTTAAAAGAAAGTAACGTGCCGGTTCAATTTATTGGTGGAATTACAGGTTAAATGATGATAGTACAGATGAATAATGGCGGCTTAAGTAAGGACTAATGACATATAAAGGAAAAGTGAGCTGGCGTGATAAGCCGCCATGGCTAAAGATATTCGAAGGTTGCCAGAAACAGAATTGGCTAAGTGCCGAGACAAACAAGTTTCCCAAACTGTTGCTATTATTCTGGATCAAGATGGTCTAGAAAAGAAAAATAAATATAGACCTAAAAGGCCAGCACGGAGGAGTTCATCAGTTCTAAGGAGACATTTGTACAAGAAGAAAGGGATCTGCTAGCCTCTGAAATGGATGTAAAACAACTACCGCATAGGTTCTATATTTCTTAGATCAAAGGAGGGTGCAGGGGAGAAGCTGCAAGGAATCTACGACGAACAGCGATGAACACAAGAAAGAAAACTCACGAACCCTAATGCAGATCTAAGGGGTGAGAAAGCAAGATCTTACGGATGCAGAGCTGCTGCGGAGGATCGCCGCCATTCTCTGGACAGGCTCAGGGTGATGCAGTGGCCGGAGTTGAGGACGACGGTGCGCTGCGGCAGCGGCGGAGCTCGAGCAGCAGAGAGGTTGCGAGAGGAGGAAGAAGAAGAAAGAGGAAGGACCGGCCGTGCCTATTTATAAGGGGATAAGTGAATGGGCAGGCGTGAAAATCAAGGAAGACCAAAGTAATGATTATCCAGCTAAATGGACGCCTCGATTTTCGGAAAAAGTTTAAGATAAGGATCCGTTGAAGATGACGTCGTGGCGGATTTCCAAATTTTTTGAAGATGACATCATGGCGGGTTACAGAGCTTTTTAGAAACAACAGAAGATGGATTTCGTCTAAGTGTTGGACACTGACAAGAACAAAGTTCAAATCAACCTAGGGCCTAATGTTGGGAATATGACTACCAGGTATGACCTGCCCAGGAGGGGCCGGGTCAATCCCCATGGTGGGTTACTAAAAGAAGCCCAGCAAATATACAAGGCGATGGTTTATTATAAAGCTTCTAGTAGGCCCAAGCCTAGAGGCGGCTTAAGGCCTGCAATTGTAAACCACCATTTATAAGTAAGACTTGTAAAGAAAGGCATGTAGAAGAAGTCACCGAGCCGGACACATTGTATGAACCGGCCAGGACTCTGTAGGCCGCCAGGCATCCACCCGTGTATATAAGGGGACTACCCGGCGGCGGCGGCTTAGGGCAAGAAACAACAAATCGAGAGCCAAGCTAGCATATTTCGCTCCTTGGTCATCGAAACCTAGCAATACCACAACAACTGGACTAGGCTTTACCTTCACCGCAAGGGGCCGAACCAGTATAAACCTCTCGTGTCCTTTGTCCCGATTAACCCCTTTAAGCTTCCTAGTTGCGATGGCTCCATGACTAAGTCCTTTCCCTAGGACATCTGTCGTGACAATTCCACGACAAGCTCGACACTGGTTAAACAGCCTCCCAAATAATTCTATTGGCACCTAGGAAGATCTAGAGGATGCCTTCAGAGACAACTTCCAAGGTACTTATGTACGGCCCCCAGACGCTGATGACCTCATCACATAGTTCAGCAACTCGGAGAGTCAGCCCGGAAACTATGGACAAGGTTCTTAACTAAAAAGAACCAAATAGTCGACTGTCCGGGTGCCGAAGCCCTAGCGGCCTTCAAACACAGCATCTGGGACGAATGGCTTGCCCGACACCTCGGCCAAGAAAAGCCAAAGTCCATGGCGGCCCTTACAGCACTCATGACCTGCTTTTGCGCGGGAGAGGGTAGTTGGTTAGCCCGCAACAACAATGGTACCAACGACGTAGGTACCTCCAAAACCAGAAACGGCAGGCCCCGACGCAACAAACACAAGCGTCGGAGCAACAATGATAATACCGAATACATAGCGGTCAAGGCTGGATTCAGTGGCTCTAAATCCGGTTAATGGAAGAGGCCATTCAAAAAGAATAAAGGCGGTTCATCTAACTTGGACCGAATATTCGATCGACCTTGCCAGATTCATGGCACCCCAGACAAGCCTGCCAACCATACCCACAGAAGTTGTTGGGTCTTCAAACAGGCTGGTAAGCTGAATACAGAACATAAGGAGAAGGGGTCGCCAAGCGAGGACGACGACGACGAACCTCATCCGTCAAATAGAGGGCGACAGAAGAAATTTCCCCCCGAAGTCAAAACGGTGAATATGATATATGCTACTCATATCCCCAAACGGGAGCGCAAGCACACTCTGAGGGACGTGTACGCGATAGAGACAGTCGCCCCAAAATTCAACCCATGGTCAGCCAGGCGATAGAGCTAGTCGCCCCAAAATTCAACCCATGGTCAACCTGCCCGATCACTTTCGATTGCAGAGACCATCCAACTAGTATCCGTCACGGAGGCTCGACCGCATTGGTCCTCGACCCAATTATCGATGGATTCCACCTTATGTGAGTCCTCATGGACGGCGGTAGCAGTCTTAACTTGCACTATCAGGACACGGTCCGTAAAATGGGTATAGATTCTTCAAGAATTAAACCCACCAAAACTACCTTTAAAGGGGTAATAATACCTGGAGTAGAGGCCCGTTGAACGGGCCCAATCACATTGGAAGTCGTCTTCGGCTCACCAGACAACTTACAAAGCAAAGATAAATATGTGGAGCTACAGCAAGCGACTAGCATATATGGTGGCTAACCTGTTCGCAAAAGAGAGCGAGAAGAGGGGGCAAAGCATGAACGAGTAACTAGAGGACAACCTGCGGCAAGCATTACTCCAACACCGTGTTCACTTCCCGGACTCCACCGAGAAGAGACCATCATGGTAACTCACATAGTTGATTTATTTTAATTAAGTTAAGGTTCAAGTTATCTACAACCGGACATTAAAAATTCCCATCTGCCCATAACCGCGGGCACGGCTTTCGAAAGTTCAAATCCCTGCAGGGGAGTCCCAACTTAGCCCATGAAAAGCTCTCACGGTCAACGAAGGAATAGACCTTCTCCCGAGACGTTCTGATCAGACTCGGTATCCCGGTTCTACAAGACACTTCGACAAGTTAAAACAAATCTAGCAACACCGCCCGAATGTGCCGAGAAATCCCGATAGGAGCTGCACATATCTCGTTCTCAGGGCACACTCAGATGAACACTACGTACAACTAAAACCAACCCTCGAGTTGCCCCGAGGTGGTGCTGCAAGTGGCTCTGTTTGGACCAACACTCAGAGGAGCACTGGCCCAGGGGGGGTTTAAATAAGATGACCCTCGGGCTCCGGAAACCCAAGGGAAAAAGAGGCTAGGTGGCATATGGTAAAACCAAGGTTGGGCATTGCTGGAAAAGCTTTAATCAAGGCGAACTATCAAGGGGTTCCCATTATCACCCAACCGCGTAAGGAACGCAAAATCCGGGAACATAACACCGATATGACGGAAACTAGGGCGGCAAGAGTGGAACAAAACACTAGGTGAGAGGCCGAGCCTTCCACCCTTTACCAAGTATATAGATGCATTAAGATAACAAGATAATATAATGATATCCCAACAAGTAAAATAATGTTCCAACAAGGAACGGTCTCCAATCTTCACCTGCAACTAGCAACGCTATAAGAGGGGCTGAGCAAAGCGGTAACATAGCCAATCAACGGTTTGCTAGGACACGGTTTCGATCAACTACAACATCCTCGGCAAAATCGCTAACAAGTAGACAATCTGCCCAGATTCACGAAATAGCAAAAGTAGAGCTCGATTGACTCAAGCTAGGGTGCTCCATAATTGCAAACAAATACATGGATGGATAGAGCACTACAAGATCAACAAAACATCCTTACTGATCATCCTCAAAAGAGGCACGGATCACTAGGAAACAACATGAACATCTGGCATATTGAAATAAACAGATCAAGGACTTCGTGGAAATGCTAAGTCCCTGAAATCAGCATTAACGAATGCACCACTTTGCAAGCTTGTGCTAGTCACCACACACATCACAAAAATACATGGATGGCACCTCTGGAAAGATTGCAAAACATATAGCAAAACACATGTAGAGCTCAGGGAAATATCACGCACACAATAATCATGGCAAAAATGACAAATATCTAATTGGAGCAGCAGATCTGACAATTATCTCAAATAGCACTCCTCCAACAACATTTCGGGCGTCAAGATGAACTCAAATTAAAATGATGCAATGATGTGCTCTCCGAGGCGAACATTTTGATATGCTAAATGCCCAAAACGGAGCTACGGATGCAAAGTTACGATGCAATGAACATAGCCAAATAATTAGGGTTTCGGGCAAAAAGGTCAACCGATCCAAATTCGAGATCTAGATCCAGTTACTGTAGCAGCGGCACGGACTTCGAGGATGGCCGGATTGCTCGCCGGAGTTGACGAGGGCGGCCGCAGTGAGGGAGGCCGGTGCTGGAGCGAGGACGCCGGGGCGGAGGCCGGTGGCGGCGCGGCTCCTACCGCCAAGGCCGAGGCGGTCGCCAGCGGGGCTCGCTGCGGCGGTGACGCGGTGGAGCGGGCCGCCGGCGATGGAGGCGAGGCGGCGCTGGGGCGCCGCCGCCGGAGAAGACGAAGGCGCTGGCGGCGCAGAGATGCGGCAGGCGGGCGGCGCTGCCGGGCCGAGGAGGGCCCCGCATGGGCCTTGCGGGCCCGCGGCACGGGAGGTGGCGATGTGATCACGGGGGCGTGGGCGAATGGCGGAGGGCCACGTGGCGGCGGCGGGGTGGATCCGGACGTGTCCGTCGGTGACAGTTTCGTCCGGCGGCGCGCGATGATGAGTGGATCTAGGGTTTCGGGGAGAAGGAGAAGGAGAAATTCGGGGGGTCTTTATATAGGCATAGAGGGAGCTAGGAGTGTCCAAATAAGGTGCGGTTTTCGGTCACGCGATCGTGATCGAACGCTCTAGATGATGGAGAGGGTTTTGGTGGGGTTTGGGCCAACTTGGAGGGGTGTTGGGCTGCAACACACACGAGGCCTTCTCGGTCCCTCGGTTAACCGTTGGAGCATCAAACGAAGTCCAAATGGTACGAAACTTGACAGGCGGTCTACCGGTAGTAAACCAAGGCCGCTTGGCAAGTATCGGTCCAATCCGGAAATGTTTAATCCCCACACAGGAAAGAAAGGTAGAAATGACCACCGGAGGAGAATGAAGCGCCGGAATGCAAAACAGACAACAGGGAAAATGATCGAATGCATGAGATGAACACGTATGAAAATGTAATGCACATGATGACATGATATGAGATGCATGACAACGATAACAACACACGGAGAAAAAAACCCAAACCCGAGAAAATAAAATAACTTAACGCCGGAAATGGCAAGAGTTGGAGTACATATTGGGGAAATCATATCCGGGGTGTTACAATAATGGAAACAATCTTTCGCCCAACGTACTTGGTACTGGCTTATTTCCTAATCTGTATTCCTTCTTCTTTTTTCTCGTCTGATTGCCATGTACATATAGGTATGACCTAAATCGTGAGGGGCTCCATTCAGCCACGTACATGTCTTAAAAATAAAATAAGTCTGAAACACTTTTGCAGCGCAAATTCGGCATCATGAATATAGCATTAATGCATCGGCTCCGAATCACGTCTTTGGTCAATAGTTGGGTTGCCCGGATCCTGTGGTTATTGCCTTACATTCTGCTTTTTCTGCTAAGGCAGTAAAGGGAGAACTACTCTGATTGTGTTTCTGGCTCATCCGAATAAACACCTCAGTAGAGAAAGCCGAAAACTGACTGTCATGGTGCAGCGAGAGCTAGTCAGCTATTCGGTGACTAACTACAAATCTCTTGCGATTTTGCTCGCATTATGCGACGGACCGGTCTATGCCCGGTCAGGCGTCTACATCACCCAAGTTCGGATAATCGAGCAACACCACGGGCTGTGCCTATAAACCTCATTGTCAAACCCCTATGGCTATGTGAGAGCGATAAAGCCACATAGTCTGATTGCCTGGTTCGCCACACTGACACCTCCTTCAAGGACCACGCTGGTTGGGTCAAGTGTGTCTAGGTGCCATTCCGAACACCCCCGTACTACGTACGTGGGGGCTAAAGCCGATGATCGGCCAACTCTCAGATACCGTAAACGGCCGCACAAGAGGAAAGGATTTCAAAATAAAACAAGAAACACATTATACATAAGCCTTGTTTTATAATACAAAGTACGTGCTTTACAGGTACATTCATTCGAAAAAAAATGTCCTTTGGACACTGGCCCCCTACAATGCGGGAACCCTCCAAGACTTCATTGAAATACCGCTCAGGCATGCGGTGCTCTTTTCCCGCGGGCGGTCCCTCGGTTGCCAGCTTGACAACGTTCATCTTTACCCACTGCACCTTGACACAGGCGAAGGCCATCCGGGCACCTTCGATACAGGCCGACTGCTTTATGACATCAAGCCGGGGGCAGGCGCTGACAGGCCGCCTCACGAGCCGGAAGTAACTGCCCGGTATGGGTTCGGCTGGCCAAAGTCAGACTATAACATCCTTCATGGCCAGTTCGGCCACACTATGGAGCTCGGTCAGCTGCTTCAGCTGATCGCTGGAGGGCACTAGATGCTCTGGTGCAAGGTACTGCGACCAAAACAGCTTCTCCGTTGAACTCCCCTCTTCAGCTCGGAAGAACTCCGCAGCATCAACAATACTCCGGGGTAGATCCATAAACGCCCCTGGAGAGCTCCAAATGCGGGTCAGTAATATGTACCTCCTCCTTACAAATTTGCTTTGCATGTTAAAGGCCTCACCCGCCGCGATATGCTTTGCTTCTTGGATCTCCCGGCAGGCGCATTGGGCTTCAACCCGGGCGGCCTTCACACTTTGGAGGGCCTCAACATGTTCGAAATCTCGATCCGAAAGCTTGCGCTCTACGGACTCACATTTTTCCTATGGCATCCTTGTGCTCTTGCTGAACTTCCTCCACCCGTGATTCATGCTTTTGGCAGGCAGCTCGTTCCCCCTCCGCCTCCTTCTTGGCATCGGCCATCGCGTTTTTGAGGGTCTCGACCTCAGACGCGTCAACTAGGAGCATAATTACAAAACTCAGCAAGATAGCACAACAACAAGCCATATCATGTCAAATGTGAACCGCATACCTTGCTTCTCTGCCAATAGTTTGTTGGTGTGGATGAGCTCTTCATTGGCCCGCTCCAGCTGTCCTTTAGTTCAGAAACTTCACTGGCATGGGTGGCTACCGCCAACTTTGATGCTTGTTTGTTCAAATACATATGTATGTTAATTTCCTACGAAATATTTGATCCTCTGTTCGGCTTTTTCTTCGCGAACGCCGAACGGAGTCTCAGGGGCTACTAACTATACACAGGCATTCTATATATTTAAACCACGTACCTCAAAGCCTGTCAGAAGGCTAGTATAGGTCTCGTTCAATCCGCTCTTAGCGGACCGAACCTTTTCAACCACCGCACCCATAAGGGTACGATGTTCTTCAATGATAGAGGCGCTCTGAAGCGCTTCCATCAGAGTGTATGGCGCCTCCAGATTAACAGAGGTCACCGGAGGAGTCGACACACCCCTTCTGTCGAAGGAGGCCGCTCGCCTGATTCCAGAGCTATAGTGGCCTACGGAATGATATTTGGTTGGGGTCCGAATTGGGCATGGCCCCCCGTCGCCAGTCTCCATGGGGATCCGCTCCCCCATGTTCTCGGCTGTAGAGGTATTACCCTCTGACGCCACCTTGATGGCTTCCCGCACCTCTCTGTGTCCTGGAGAGGCCCTTCGGGACAACACTTCGGTGTTGTCTGTAGTAGTGGGTGGAGAGGCTGGTGGAGGCGACTCGCTGGCCATAATGTCAGAACCTAGTGAATTCCCAGAGGACGATGATTGCCGGGGGAGATCGTGGGCCGACATACAATACATGATTCTGTGTGTTAGAATCACAAGGCACAAAGCCGGATACATACATTATCCTTAAATACTTACGATTCGGCCGAAGGCTTCGGCCCGGGGTTCCATTCGGGGACCGCTTCGGCGTTCGAATCCGAATCGTCTGAAAGGGAGAGTTCCCCTTCTTGGACACTTCCGCCTCTAGATCTACAGAAGCTGCCCTTTTCTTCTTCCCCCTTGGGGGGAGAGTTGTGCTCCTCCTCTTCCTCCTCGTCTTCATCATGGGAGGAGAGAGCTTCGGTGTCTTCGGATGATATGTCTCAAGCACCTTTTTGGCGAAGGCCACTCCGGACCTCCTTGCCCTTCTTCTTGGCCTTCTTTTCCAGTGCTTGGTACGGCACCGGAACCAGCATCTTTGTCAGAAGAGGAATAGCTGGGTCTTCGGGCAGGGGAGCCGGACACTTGATCCGCTCTGCCTTCTTCGTCCAGCCCTAGGAGACAAGGGGAGGGGTTGAACTTACTCCTTGGATCTACAAATCAAGGACATGATTAGAAATCTGAAAAACTTACTAGAGTGGCTGGGTGAGCGCAGTCATGGCCGAGGTCTTCGGTCGCTGGCGGCCACGACTTTTGGGCCTTGAACAAAAGTTTCCATATATCTTCATGCTTCGTGCTGCAGAACTGCTGCAAGGTCCGAGGACTTGCCGGATCAAACTCCCACATATGGGAAGTCCGGCGTTGGTAGGGGAGAATCCGGCGAAATAACATTACGTGGATCACGCTGGCGAGGATGGTGTTCTTGTCCACCATGCTCTTGACGCGCTTTTGCAGCGTTGTCACCTCATCGGATGACACCCAATCTAGGCCCTTCTTGAGCCATGATGTGAGCCGCATTGGCGGACCGATTTTGAACTCAGGAATGGCGGGCCATGAGGCGTCGCGAGGTTCCGTAACATAGAACCACTCCTGTTGCCACCCCTTTACGGTCTCTATGAAGGTCCCCTTGGGATAGGTGACGTTGGGGAGCTTGCTCACCATGGCGCCACCGCACTCCGCGTGTTGACCCTCGACCACCTTCGGCTTCACATTGAATACCTTGAGCCATAGGACAAAGTGTGTGTGTGGGGGGGGGTGCAGAGGAACGCCTCACACACGACGATGAACGCCAAGATGTTGAGGAATGAATTTGGGGCTAGATCATGGAAATTTAGCCCGTAGTAGTACATGAGTCCTTGGACGATAGGGTGGAGAGGAAACCCTAGCCTGCGAAGGAAGTGGGGAATGAATACTACCCTCTCATTGGGCTCTGGTGTGGGAATGATCTGCTTTTTGGCAGGGAGCCGATGGTCGATTTCCTTGGCTAAATACCCTGCCTCCCGGAGTTCTTTGATGTGCTCCTCCGTGACGGAGGAGGCCATCCACTTGCCCTATGATCTAGATCCGGACATGGTTGGAGCATTTGTTGGGGACGGAAAGGGTTGAATCTTGGGCGCTGGAGCTCAAGAGTAGATGGGCTGAGGAGGAAGAAGGTGTGGGGTAAAAAGGTGGATCCTTGTCTCCTTATAAAGGCAGTGAATATCAAGCGTCCCCCACACGAGCCTTAAAACTCGCCTACTCCTCAGGAGTCGTGCGAGTGGCACGGTTGTATTACCCAAATCCGTATTGATGAGAATCCCGCAATAAGGGGGCATGATCTCTGCTTTGACAAGACGTGTCAATGAATACCGCGTCTCGAAACGTGAAATGGAAGGATGCAAAATGGTTGGAAATAATAATAAGGCCGGAACACAATACCTCGACGAAAAAGTTGTCGGGAGACATAACATATTTTTGTTTGAAGTGTTTTTCCCTTGTGGCCTAGGGTTGCAACTATTTACAAAGCCGGATATAGTTCTTTTGATCAACTACCTTGGAGTACTCGGAGGAGGAACCCGCCTTGCAATGTCGAAGACAATCTGCACACTGGACACATCGTCATTGAAGCCCGGTTCAGGGGCTACTGAGGGAGTCTTGGATTAGGGGGTCCCCAGGCATCCGGGCTATGTGACATGGGTCGGACTGGTGGGCCGTGAAGATACAAGATAGAAGGCTTCCCCCGTGTCTGGATGGGACCATCCTTGGTGTTTGGATATGAATATTCCTTTCTCTGTAAACCGACTCTGTACAAACCCTAGCCCCCACTGGTATCTATATAAACTGGAGGGTTTAGTCCGTAGAGGCAGTGATAATCATACAGGCTAGACATCTAGGGTTTATCCATTACGATCTCATGGTAGATCAACTCTTGTAACCCCTATACTCATCAAAGTCAATCAACCAGGACGTAGGGTTTTACCTCCATCAAGAGGGTCCAAACCTGGGTAAACATCGTGTCCCTTGCCTCCTGTTACCTTCGATCCTTAGACCCACAGTTCGGGGTCCCCTACCCGAGATCTTCCATTTTGACACCGACACCCGTGCCCATCTTCTCTCAATCCTCTGAATGTGCACCTTGTGCTGATATGTCATCAGGGATCTCAAATGCCATGTTGACTTCCAGTTTCTTGCCTCCCTTCTGAGGTTTCCTGCCATCTACCATTTTCTTCTGCTGAGGATTTTGAACAATTGAGTTCTTGGAAGAGGTATGCAATTTGTCTTCGAGGAACGCTGCAAATTAGTTAAGTTGATGAGAACCTAGTGATTCAGCAGCGGGCATGTGTACCTGTGAATAGAGTATAGGTGCGAAGAATTTGGAGAGGGCATATGCGTTCTCAGAAGTTTTTGCAAAATGAAAAAGTTTGAGGAATTTGACCAGAGGTGTCTTGAGGAATTTCACTAAGCATTCTTTCACTTAGATTCCAGAGTTGTATAGATTGAAAATCCACACAATTGAGTACTCTTGAAGAAAAATGTTGCTTAGAGAAACATATCAAGAACAGATGCTTGTGAGGTGTTTAACTAGCGGGTAAGTTGAAGAATAAACACCTTTTGAAGATTTTGTGGAAATCATCAGAATCAACAAGAGCAGTAAAAGTAATTTTTAATTACCCTTGACGAAGAACACGACGAACTGGGAGTAGTAGATTGGGAGTTCGTCAGTCCAGATCCCCACACCCTAACTTGGCAGAGGAAGACAACTACGGCAGCGGGGGAGAGAAGAAATCCGCGGCCGGCGCGAGTACGACAGCGACGAGGTCAAGGCTGTGAAGCTCTTCCTCACCAGCGACGATGGAAGTAGTGGCGGCGCTTGGTATGGAAGCTCGAGCGAGGAGAGTGAGGTCGAGCGGGGTAAATGAAGTCTGAGGAGGGTGAGGGATATTTATAGCCAAAGTGAAAAACCGATCGCCCGAAGAAATTGGATGAGCGTGCCCCTGACTCTTCTCATCATAGCGACATGTGTCACCCACGTACAGATCAGTGGCGATCATGTGAGATCGTGGGAGAATAGATAAGTCCTATCGTGGGATGTGGAAGGATTTGAGCGGCAAAAGCCGAAAATTGAGATATGAAAATTTTAATGTTTCGTTCGCAAATTCTTCAGTTGACAAGGACATAGAGAATATTTTGAACGGGTTTCAAATAGAACGAATATGAAGAATTTGTGAACATATTGGGTTGAGTTTAGCATAGAGGGGGAAGGGTCCGATCACATTCACTTAGCAGAAAAATCAACTTGAAGAAATAGCAATAAGTGAATGATGTAGAGGACTGAAAACTATATATATATATATATATATATATATATATATATATATATATATATATATATATATATATATATATATATAGCCAATGAAGAACACAGATGGAAAGTGTGAAGATTATCCAAAGTTGAAGAATTTGAACAACCGAGGAATCTCAAGACTGACGAAATACTCAAATTGAAGATTATCAACTTTTGTTGGTGGTGTGACCCACCATATAAGAATGATGATTTCAGATGCCACGTACAATTATCGTAGGGCTCTGAGAATCAAATTCTTCAGTAATTTCTTCACACTTAGAGGGTTAGTCTTCATTGGTTGAAGAAAAACGTTACTTTGTGTGTTACACATCTAAGTCGTAAATTTTGCGTAAGTGTTAGGATGTTTGTCCATTTCAAAGGACATTCAAAGATTCTAAGATATTTAGCTCACACCACAACTTGCTAAATCTCTTCTCATCCAAGGGCTTTGTGAAGATATCGGTTAGTTGTTCTTCAGTCTTCACATGCTCAATAGAGATGTCGCCCTTCAACACATGATCATGAAGAAAATGATGACGAATCTGAATGTGCTTTGTCTTCGAGTGCTGAACTGGGTTATGAGCAATATTGATGGCACTCTCATTGTCACAGTAGAGTAGCACATTCTTCACGTTGATGCCGTAGTCTTTGAGGGTTTGCTTCATCCATAGCAATTGAGCACAACACGAACCAACGACAATGTACTTAGCTTCAACAGTAGAAAGTGATATGCAGTTCTATTTCTTCGAGGACCAACATACGTAGGAATGTCCGAGGAAATGGCATGTGCCTGATGTCGACTTGCGGTCCACACAATCGCCAGCATAGTCAGAGTCAGAATATCCAAAGAGATCAAAAGCCGAGCTCTTGGGATACCATAATCCAAGTGTTGGAGTGTGAGCTAGATATCTAAGAATATGCTTCACAGCCTTATGGTGTGATTCCTTCGGTGTAGCTTGAAAGTGGGCACACATGCAAACACTAAGCATAATATCTGGCCTAGATGCACATAAATACAATAAAGAGCCAATCATGGAGCGGTATACCTTTTGATCAAAGTCAATACCATTTTCATCAGTGCATAGATGGCCATTTGTGGGAATGGGGATTTTGATGCCTTTGCAATCTAGCATGCCAAATTTCCTCAACACATCTTTGAGGTATTTCTCCTGAGATATGAAGATGTCGTTGCGTCGTTGACGAATTTGAAGACCTAAGAATAATTTCAGCTCTTCCATCATAGACATTTGATATTCCTCACTCACCATATAGGCAAATTCATCACGGTAACGTTGGTCATTACAGCCAAAGATGATACCATCAACATATATTTGGCACACAAATAATTTCATCATCATAGGTTTTGGTGAAAAGAGTTGGGTCAAGTGAACCGGGTTTGAAGCCTTTCTTCATGAGAAATTCTTTCAAAGTATCATACCACGCCCGAGGGGCCTGCTTGAGGCCATAGAGGGCCTTGTTGAATCTGAAGACTTTGTCAGGATGCTTTGGATCTTCAAAACCGGGGGGTTTAGCAACATATACTTCTTCCTCAAGCTTACCATTGAGGAATGCACTTTTCACATCCATTTGATATAAGATGATATTATGATGGTTAGCATAAGCAAGCAATATGCGAATAGCCTCAAGTCTAGCAACATGTGCAAAAGTTTCATCGAAATCAACTCCTTCAACCTGTGTGTAGCCTTGAGCTATAAGTTGTGCCTTATTCCTCACCACAAGGCCATCTTCATCTTGCTTGTTGCGGTAGATCCATTTGGTGCCGATGATATTGTGCTTGGGTGGGTTTGGTCGCTTGACAAGTTCGCACACATTGTTGAGCTTGAACTGATGTAATTCCTCTTGCATTGCTTGAATCCACTCAGGATCCAGAAATGATTCATCTACCTTAGTGGGATCTGTAATAGAGACAAAAGCAAAGTGCCCACAAAAGGTACACAAATGTGAAGCTTTTGAGCATGTGAGAGGACCTGGTGCTTTGATGTCATTGATGATTCTCTCAATCTACACTTCATTAGCAACGCGAGGACGAGCTAGTTGACGACGTTGAGGGGGCTCAGCATTTTCTTCAGAGCCATTTTCCTCAGGTGCACCAGCATGATGTTCTTCATGATCAGGAATGACTTCTTCAGTAGATTCTTCGGTATGAATGACATCCTCAGTTGCCTTGAACTTAATGTATTCCTCAGTTGGTATTTCATCTAGCACAGGAGGTAGGTGCTCTCTTTGGGAGCCGTTAGTTTCATCGAACCGCACATCTACAGTTTCAACAACCTTGTGGTGATAGGTGTTGAAGACTCTGTAGGTGTGCGAGTCCTTTTCATAACCAAGCATAAAACCTTCATGTGCTTTCGGTGCAAATTTAAAATTGTGATGAGGATCTCTAATCCAACATTTAGCACCGAAGACTTTGAAATAACTCACATTGGGTTTCTTGTCAGTGAGGAGTTCATGTGAGGTATTTCTGAAGAATTTGTGAAGATATACTCTGTTGATGATGTGGCACGTTATATAAATTGCCTCAGGACAGATGTGAGGAGGCGTCTTGTATTGATCGAACATAGTGCAAGCCATATCAACAAGACCCCATTCTGATGAGGAGTATAAGGAGCAGATAACCTGTGAGTAATACCAAGTTCATCAAGATAGTCATCAAGACCAGTATTCTTGAACTCGGTTCCATTGTCACTTTTGATGTGCTTGATCTTCACACCAAAGTTAGTTGAAGCCCTCGGGGAAAATCGTTTGAAGACTTCCTGCACTTCAGTTTTGTAAGTGATGATATGCACCATTTGTAACGAGAATAGTCATCAATAATGACAAAGCCATATAAAGATGCAACATTAGTAAATGTGGCATAATGAGTTGGGCCAAAGATATCCATGGGAAGCAATTCAAATGGTCGAGTGGTAGTCATGATGGTCTTTGAGGGATGCTTGGCCTTGGTCATCTTTCAAGCTTCACAAGCTCCACACAGATGGTACCTGAGGAATTTCACACCCTCGATGCCAATGACATGCTTCTTCTTCACTTGAGTGTGCTAGTTCCTCATGCCAGCATGACCAAGTCGTCGATGCCATAGCCAGCCTTCTGAAGCTTTTGCATGTAGACATGTAGCAGGTTGTGGTCCTGTAGAGAAATCAACAATATATAAATCTCCTCTCCTAAAGCCTTCGAAGACTTTGGAATTGTCAGTTTCCACGATCACAACACAATGATACTTGCCAAAGACAACAACCATATCAAGATCACAAAGCATTGAGACAGATATGAGGTTGAACCCTAAGGACTCGACAAGCAAGACTTTGTCCATGTGTCGATCCTTTGAGATTACAACCTTACCTAGACCCAATACCTTGCTTTTGCCATTGTCACCATAGGTGATATGCTTCAGATGTGATGGAGATAGAGAAGTGTCCATCAATAAGTTCCTGTCACCAGTCATGTGATTTGTACATCCACTGTCGAGGACCAACTCAGTGGCTTTGGGTTGATCATCCTGGAGATGAATCGGTGCATCTTACGAACTCATATACTTCGGCAGTGAAGAATATGACATCAAATTCATTAGATCAATTTCATCAAGCAATAGAACCGATATAGTAGTATGAGGACGTGTGAAATGAAAATTCATTTCTTCATGATTAGCTTGCGTCCTTTCAAGCATATTCAGGTCTCCAGCAAATTTTTCAGATGATTAAGTTCGTCTAGAGACCTGACCCTACATAAGAGATTAGTTATTTTTCTTCACCACCCACATCTGGAGGGGTGGCAAAGAGTTCGTCATCCTGCAAGATCCATTAGAGAAAGGTGGCATTGAAGCCAATCCACTTTGTTTCACATAAGAGGGGTTAGAGTAAGCATATGAATAAGCAGAGAAATTCTTCGAGGACTTATGAACATAATGATTTTAAGAATAATGCACATATTAATAGCCCTTAGATATTCCCTGCGAAACATAATTGTTAGCATGATGATGTTCATATGAGGACTTTGATCCTCGTGAGGAATTTGGTCCATATGAGGACTTGGACCTGTATGAAGACTTTGGTCCATATGAAGAATTTGATCTGGGGTTCCTATTCTTCACAGGTGGAGTCATGATGACATTCACCTGAAGACTTTCAAGGCGCCTTTTGGGAACCCAGATTTTCTTCATAGGGGGACTGTTCCTGCAGTTAGTGCCAACATATCTAGCAAATATTTCACCATTCTGATTTTTGAACAGCTTATAGTTGGAGTCAAATGACTCATCAGAAGAATAGGAAGATTCAAATGTAAAGCCAGATAAAGTAGATGGATCTACTGGAGGTACCTTAGCAGCAACCCATGAGGTTTTGGGATACTGCTCAGGTTTCTAGTAGGTCCCATCAACATTGAGTTTCCTCTCAAAGGCAATACCCTCTTTCCTAGGGTTCATGTTGAGGATATGCTTTTTAAGCAGATCACAAAGAGCCTGATGCCCTTAGAGGCTTTTGTACATGCTTGTCACATACAATTCCTTCAGCCCTGCATGGTTAGTGATACTAGTAGCATCCTCAAATGAGGAATTTGTGATAGTAGAGACAGTTGAAGAATTTGCAGCAATAGAAGCATTTGAACTTTCAGGTGAAGAATCAGAAGATTCACATTCAATGCACTTCAAACATGGTGGAATGAATTCAACCTGAGCGGAACTGATCTGTTGAGCAAGTAATGAATCGCGTTCGTTCTGAAGATCTTCATAACTCACCCTTAGCTGCTCAAGATCTTGCTTTCTTTGAAGAAATTCATAAGAAAGCTTCTCATGATCAGATAAGAGAGTTTTATGATGACTCTGAAGATTATCAAACTTAGACTGAAGTCTCTAAAGACTTTCAACCAAAGCTTTAGAACGATCCATTTCTAAACCCAACATATTATCGCTCTCATCTAGCATGTTTTGAACTTTTTCCAAAGCTCTTTGTTGTTTGGTGGCATGGGAAGCAAGTTTGGTATAACTGGGTCCAAATTCATCACCAGATTCATCATCACTAGACTCAGATAGGTAGCATTCAGTTACCTTGGCACCTTTTGCCATAAGGCATGGTGAAGAGGATGATGATTCTGGACCGAAAGTCATAGCCTTGCGCAATTCCATGAAATCCTCAAACCAGGGATCATGATGAGTTCGATGACCTTCATAGACCTTAGAGAGTCAGTCCCAGATGAGCTTCGCATGGGTGAGATGCATAATGTTCCTGAACTGATTTTGGGACAAGCCGGAGCAGATGATGTCCTTTGCCGTGAGGTTAAGTAGAGTGTACTTGCGAATATGATCAGCCTCCGCCATCTTGCAGAGATCGGTAAGACCAGTCTTAGTGATGGTCCACAGTTTGTTGTTCATCGCCACGAGGAGCTTCTTCATCATGGCCTTCCACTTGGGATAATGATGACCGTAAAAAATGGGGCATGTCACTGTCTTCATTCATGTAGTCGACATAACTAAAACTCCAAGCGGTTAAACCAAAATTAAACAGAACAAGGGAGTACCTTGCTCTGATACCAATTGAAAGTGCGTTATATCGACTAGAGGGGGGTGAATAGGCGATTTTTACAAATTCGTCACTGAGGAATTTCAGGGTGATGAAATTCCCCTGAATCGAAATTCCTAAGCAACAATCTACTTAGCAGTGGAATAAGTACTCAGATGCAAGCATAACAGAGTAGTAGCACTGTCATCATGATGAAAGGAAAACAAGCACAGAGTACAGGTAGCGTAAACACATGATAAGCAGGCTGAACACAAACTAACTGAAGAAATAGGATTGAGGAAATTGAAGAAGTCTTCAGTCAAAGTCTTCAAACAGTAATGATCAAGTACATAACACAGTAATGAGGAAATGGAGAGGTTGAGGAAATATAACCAGTTAGCTCGGTGAAGACAGTGATTTGGTAGACCAGTTCCAATTGTTGTGACAGTTGTATGTCTGGTTGGAGCAGCTAGGTATTTAAACCTGAGGACACACAGTCCCGGACACAGTCCTCACCGTATTCTCCTTGAGCTAAGGTCACACAGACCTCGCCCAATCACACATGGTAAGTCTTCAGGTGACTTCCAAACCTTCACAAACTCGGTCACTCGATGATCCACAATTTCCTCTTGGATGCTCTAGACCATGATGCCTAACCGTCGGGAGGATGCACAGTCCTCAAAGGTAACAAGCGTCGGTTCCACACAGGAACAATCTCTTTAGTGATGCTCAATCACTTTGGGTTTGTATGTGTTTGGTTTGGGGTTTGGGGTTTTCCCCACTTGATGATTTTCGCTCAAAGTCCTCAGAGGATGGGATGCTCTCAATGACAAGTATCAGCTTCTCCTGGAGCAGCCAACCAGCTAGTGGTTGTAGGGTGGCAGCTATTTATAGCCTAGGGAACAGCCCGACATGATAAGATATAAATGCCCTTCAATGATATGACCGTTAGGTGGGTAAGATATTTTGGGACAGCTAGCACGTAGCACAACAACGGTCGGAAATTTGAGGTTCAAATTCCTCAGTGCTATCATGTTCCTCACTTGTAGGCAATCCACACTGGAAAATTCCTAACTCCTCAGTCATAACAAATTCCTCAGAGACCAGAAGAACTTCATATTTGTTACTGAAGAAATTGACTGATATGTATGAGATTTCCAATGGCTTCACTCGAAAGGATTGGTAGGTATAGGATTTTGAGATGAGCATCACTTGGAAACTTTTCCTTAGTTTTACCTCAACCCCCTTTAACAGTACGGTGTTTCCTATGACTCAAGAAAGAGAAAATCAAAACTATGAAAACAAAAGTCTTCGAGCTTCATATTCCTCGCATGAATATCAAGTCTTCAGGATCACACCAATTTTTCACTTTCAAAGTCTTCAGAAAGCCAAAGTCTTTAGTTGAAGACATTCATTTTTAGGGGTCGACTTTATCTGTAAATATCAAACTCCTCATAGACTTATAGACCTATGTACACTCACAAACACATTATCCCCTTAACCTATAAGTCTTCAATACACCAAAATCACTAAGGGGCAGTAGATGCACTTAAAAAATCTTTTTGGGTTTTCTATTTAATACTACAGCTAAGCATGCATAGAAAGTAAATTAACTACAACTATTTTTTGGTTTTTCTGAAGTTTATCAAGCACACAAGAAGAAAGAAAGAAAATAATTCTAAGCATGGATGATACGATGAAAAAGTGTGGACACCGACAAATGGAATAAGTGAACATGAATGTAAAGTCAGCGGAAACACATACTCCCCCAAGCTTAGGCTTTTGGACGAACTTGGTAGTTGATCAGTAGCCTGGAGGGTAGTAGGGGTGCTGAGGAGCGGGCATCCACTCATCCCACTTCAGAGGCTCCTCCTGTACCGCTTCCGCAGCAGCCTGCGCATTCGGGTTGGCGATGATGTCTGCAGGCATAACCGTATATCCGCCCCTGGTAGCAGAATCAAACAAAGTAGGTGCAAGCAGTGGAACAATATCACGGGTTTTAATGCTAAAAACTAGGTTATAAGGAATAGGAATGTCAGGATAATCTCGTGCAAGGAAATTCGGGTTGGCGATGATGTCCGTAGCAGAATCAAACAAAACTAGGAAGACCTTGGTCAAAGGGTAATCATGAGGGCGTATCTCAACCTCAAAGTGAGCCGCCAAACGAGTAGCAAAAATCCCACCATGTATTTCACCCTGTGATTTATTAAGATGGAGGCGACGAGCCACAATAGCTCCCAAGCTATGGGTGTTTCACCCTCTAGTGCTCGGCATAAAACAAGAAAGTGTGGCACACTGAGCGCACCTACTTTCTTTCTAGCAAGCAAGAACTTAGCAACAAATAAGGCAAAATAATGTACGGCAGGAAAGTGTATGCTAGCAGCTGTAGTGGTTGACACCCCTCTCTCATCTCCCACTGTCAAAGTGTGATAAAAATCCTCAAACCCAGCTGGCCTAGGCTCGGCTAAGCTCCTATCAGAAGGGATCAAGCATATATCACAAAATTCATTAAGTGGTATCTGATGGTTTTAAGCATATAAATCGAAGCTCACTTCAGGAAGATTGTTCCTAGGCAGGAAAGTAAAACTCTGAACAAAGATATTTGTGGGGATTTGGTGCTGGTCACACTCATCTACGATGAAGTCGGTGAGGCCGGCGTTTGCAACATATTGCATGAACTCCAGAAGGATTCCTGCCTCTTCGAGGAACGGGGTATGCGGCCATTCGCACGGTCGTACCTCCGGCAACCTTCGAGGGTGGAGATCACTGTTAGAAGACTTCCCAATAACACCCTTGGAGTTCTTCTTAGAGCCAAACTTCCTGAAGATATTCATGTCCGCGTACAATTTTCTGAAAATAAAAATTTTGCAGTGACAAAAATTTGTGAACAAAACTTTGTAAGATTGATAGCAACTACTCATAGGGATACATAGAGGCCATAGCAAGCATTCAAACTACTTAGAACACTAAGAATTTAACATGCAACCACATCTACAACAACACCAAGAGTAACTAATTATTCAAAATATAAACCACTAAAGCAAAAACTAATTGGATAAACGGTGTAGTCACATACCAAGCAACAATCCCCTGAAACAGTTTCGGAAACGGAGCTTCGAGCAAAGAGATCGAAATCCACGGGTTTGAGCTCAAGAACATGGGAGAGAGAGCAATGGAGATATTTTTCTGGAGGTAAGTGATGATGTGGGATGAAGAGGTAAGTGAGGGGGCCCACGTGGGGACCACAACCCACCAGGGCACGCCTGGGGGTGCTGGCGCGCCCAGGTGGGTTGTGCCCACCTCGTGCACATCCCTCTGATGTTTATTGCACCAAAAATTCTAAAATATTCAGAAAAAATCGTGTAAAATTTTCAGGGCATTCTGAGAACTTTTATTTTTGGGTCATTTTTTATTGCACGAGAAATTCAGAAAACAGACAAAACGGGGCATTTTATTTTATTTAACTAATAAAAACAGAAAACAAATGCTAGGGACATAAGGTAGTGCTTACTAAATTCATCAACTTCATACCGTTCAAAAATGATCCATTAATAAGGTTGATCAAGTCTTATTAACAACCACTTTCGATTAGCATGAAACCGAAGAATTTTCGTAAATCACTAAGTTACCTCAATGGGGATATGCATTTCCCCATCAATAAGTATTTCATATTTCGTTTTGATAGTAGGTAGAGGTATTTGACAACTTCCAATGGTGATTGTCAGAGATTTTTCAATAACATTAATACCGTTCACTTGGAATTGTTTCTTCGGAAAGTGCACCGTATGCTCATTGCCATTAATATAAAAAGTGACCTTGCTTTTATTGCAATCAATAACAGCCCCTGCAGTGTTCAAGAAGGGTCTACCAAGGATAATCGACATGTTGTTGTCCTCGGGCATCTCAAGTATAACAAAGTTAGTCAAAATAGTAACATTAGCAACAACAACGGGCACATCCTCACAGATACCGACAAGTATGGCAGTTTATTTATTAGCAATTTGCAAAGATATTTCAGTAGTTGTGAGTTTATTCAAGTCAAGTCTTTTATATAAAGATAAAGGCATAACACTAAAACCTGCTCCTAAATCACACAAAGCAGTTTTCACATAATTATTTTTGATAGAGCAAGGTATAGTTGGTATTCTCGGATCTCCACGTTTTTTAGGTACTCCATATTTAAAAGTATAATCAGCAAGCATAGTGGAGATTTCAGCTTCCGGTATTTTTCTATTATTTGTGATGATGTCTTTAATATACTTTGCATAAGTAGGCATTTTCAAGATATCAGTCAAGCGACTACACAAAAAGACTGGCCTCAGCATTTCAGCAAAGTGTTCAAATTCTTCATCATCATTCTTTTTAGTTGACTTGGGTGGAAAAGGCATAGATTTTTGAACCCACGGTTCACTTTCTTTACCATGTTTTCTAGCAACAAAGTCTCTTTTGTCATATCTTTTATTTTTAGTTTGTGGGTTATCAACATCAACATGTGGTTCTATCTCAACATCATTATCCGGTTCTTTATCATTGGTTGGTTGAGAGTCTTCATGAACCCCATCATTAACTTTTTCATTGTCAGTAGGTGAGTGTTCATTGCCAGATTTAGTGTCAGCATCAGAGATAGAAATTTCATTATCATTATTAGGAGGTTTCTCTATTCCAGGTTCACTAGGAGCATGTGAAGTCCTATAATTTTACTTTTTCTTCTTCTTTTTAGAAGAACTAGGTGCACTAGTGTTAGCTCTTTTTGAATCTTGTTCAATTCTTTTAGGGTGTCCCTCAGGATAAAGTGGTTCCTGAGTCATTTTACCTCCTCTAGTTGCAACTCTAACAGCAAAGTCATGCATATTATTATTCATTTCATTAAGTAATTCTCTTTCAGATTTAGCAACTTGTTCTAGTTGAGTTTGAACCATAGAAGCATGTTTTCCAACACCTCTAACATCATTTGATATTCTAAATAACAAGTCACTCAAGTGAGCAATCATATCAGAATTTTATTTCAATTGTTTCATAACATTTGCATTGAAGTGATCTTTTCTAATATAATTTTCAAACTCATAAAGGCATTGACTAGGATGCATATTGTGAGGATTGTCACTATTATTAAACTTCATAAGAGAATTTACCTCTACCACCTTAGGTAGTGGTGGTGTATTGAGCCCATGTATTTCTTCAATAGGAGGTAACATTTTAACATCCTCAGCTTTAATACCTTTTTCCTTCATAAATTTCTTTGCCTCTTGCATATCTTCAGTACTAAGATATAATATACCCCTCTTCTTCAGAGTGGGTTTAGATGGTGGTTCAGGAATAGTCCAATCATCATAGCTTTTCAATATGTTATTCAATAATAGTTCATTCCCTGAAAACACAACCAGCAAAACTATCTAGGAAGTCCTTATAAGCATCGGTTAGTCCATTATAGAAGATATCAAGTATTTCATTTTTCTTAAGAGGATGATTAGGCAAAGCTTTAAGTAACTGGCAAAGCCTCCCCCAAACTTGTGGGAGACTCTCTTCTTTAGTTTGCACAAAGTTAAATATTTCCTGTAAGGCAGCTTGTTTCTTATTAGCAGGAAAATATTTTTCAGAGAAGTAATAAATCATATCCTGTGGACTACGCACACAACCAGGAGCAAGAGTATTGTACCAAGCTTTAGCATCACCCTTCAATGAGAAAGGAAATAATTTGAGAATAAAGTAATAGTGAGTCTTCTCATCATGAGTAAAAAGGGTGGCTATGTCATTCAACTTAGTAAGATGTGCCACAACAGTTTTAGTTTCATAACCATGGAAATGATCAGATTCAACCAAAGTAATTAACTATGGGTCGACAGAGAATTCATAATCCTTATCATCAATAAAGATAGGTGAAGTAGCTAACTTAGGATCACATTTCATTCTAGGATTTATAGATTTTTCTTTATACTTGTGCAATAATTTCTCTAGATCATCTCTATCATTGCAAGGAAGAATATCTCTAGTTGTTTATTCTCTCATAACATAACCTTCCGGTACCTTAGGCAATTCATATCTAGGAAGGCTAGTTCTAGCAGGTGCTTCAGGAGATTCAGTTTCAAGCTCATCATTAGATTCAACAACATCATGCTGTATTACTCTAGCAATTTGTTCAAGAAATTCGCAAAGTGGCACATCATAATTATCAAGCAAGGTACTAGCATCATCATAAGCATCATTCATAGTAGAAGTAGCATCATCAATAACTTGTGACATATCAGAATTAGTAGCATGTGGCGGTGTTGCAAGTTTATTCATAACAGAAGGTGAATCTAAAGCAGAACTAGATGGCAGTTCCTTATCTCCCCTCGTCCTTGAGGGAAATATCTTAGTCTTATGATCCTTCAGATTCTTCATAGTGATAATATGATAATAATCCCAAGTGACTCAACAAATATAACAATGCTCCCCAGCGACGGTGCCAGAAAAAGGTCTCGATAACGCACATGTATAAGGGATCACAACAGTTTTCGAGGGTATATTATTCAACCCAAATTTATAGATTCGACACAAGGGGAGCCAAAGAATATTTGAAGGTATTAGCAGCTGAGTTGTAAATTCAACCACATCTGGAGATTAATTATCTATAGCAAAGTGATCAGTAGCAAAGTAGTTTGATAGTTTTGATAGTAGTGACAGCAGCAATAGTCACAGTAACAGTGACAGCAGTAATATTGTAGCAAGTGTAACAGTGATGATAGCAATAGTAACTTAGCAGAAACAATATGGAAAAGTTCGTAGGCATTGGACCGGTGACTTGTTGGATGATATTCATCATTTGACAGTTATAACCTAGGGCGACAGGGCACTAGCTCTAGTTCATCGATATAATGTAGGCATGTATTCCGTAAATAGTCATACGTGCATTATTAAAAAAAACTTGCATGACATCTTTTGTCCTACCCTCCCGTGGCAGCGGGGTCCATATCCGAAACTAAGGGATATTAAGGCCTCCTTTTAATAGAGAACCGGAACAAAGCATTAACACATAGTGAATACATGAACTCCTCAAACTACGGTCATCACCGGGAGTGGGCCCGGTTGTTGTCACTCCGGGGTTACCGGATCATAACATGTAGTAGGTGACTATAACTTGCAAGATCGGATCTATAACATGGATATAATGATGATAACATAAATGGTTCAGATCTGAAATCATGGCACCCGGGCCCAAAGTGTCAAGCATTAAGCATGTCAAAGTCATAGCAACATGAATCTAAGAACATAGTGGATACTAGGGATCAAGCCCTAACAAAACTAACTCAATTACATGATGAATCTCATCCAACTCCTCATCGACCAGCGATACTTCGAAGGAATTACTCACTCCCGATGGGGAGCATCATGGAATTGGCGATGGAGAAGGGTTGGTGATGACGAAGAACGAAGATCCCCCTCCCCGGAGCCCCAAATGGACTCAAGATCGGCCCTCCCGAGGAAGAACAGGGCTTGGCGGTGGCTTCGTCTCGTGGATCATGATAATTCTTTCTCCCTGATTTTTTTCTCCAAAAATAGGAATTTATAGCGTTAGTTTCAGGGTCAGTGAGGCCACCAGGTGGGGACAACCCGCCTGGGCGTGCCAGGAGAGGGGGGCGCGCCCTGGTGGGTTGTGCCCACCCAGGGCCCCTCTCCGGTAGGTCTTAGCTCCAGAAATTCTTATATATTATATAAAAATTCCTCGCAAAGTTTCGTTCCATTTCGAGAACTTTTATTTCTGCACAAAAAACAACACCATGGTAGTTCTGCTGAAAACAGCATCAGTCCGGGGTTAGTTTCATTCAAATCATGCAAATTAGAGTCCAAAACAAGAGGAAAAGGGTTAGGAAAAGTAGATACGTTGGAGACGTATCACCGACATAGCTTCAAGCGACATCAAAAGGAATTTCTTGCGCCGTTGCTAGGGAGACATTATCAACATCTATCAGGTTCCTAATCACAAATCTCATCTCCTTGCAATTGACATTATTTTCCATTTTCCTCCCATTTTCATCTCCCCCACTTCACAAAAATTTTCCTTTTTATTTGCCTTCTTTTTTGTTTGCCTTCTTCTTGTTTGATCTTTTGTTTGCTTGTGTTGCTATGTACCTTCTATATGCTTTGCATCTTCGCTTGCTAAAAATCTATTGATATGGATCCCCATCCACTGCCCAATCATTTTAAAAGATCCAATCATGATGAACCAATTGCTAGTGAGTTGAGTGCACTAGATTATCTTTATGATGTTTTGCTTGAGATTCGTGAATCTGAAAATTGTGATGAAGAAATTTATGAAGTGATTCATGATAGCTCCTTGAATGAAAAGCATGATTGCAATGATTTTACTATAAAATCTATTAATGTCAATTGTGTGATAATATGCAAAACCCCAAGCTTGGGGATGCTAATTTTTCTATGTCCACTACTTATTGCAATGATCATGATTGGGGTGATTCTTCTTATGATCTTGAAAATTTATTTAAGCCTCATGATGAATATGATATTGATAATAATGTTTGCAAAACTATTGAAAGCGGGTTTGGAAGAGCGCCAACTTTAGGTAAAAATAATCCCACATATTTGGAGAGTGTTAAATCTTACAATTTTTTTGATGAAAGTGGGTTTGGAGAGGTCATGACTTTAGTTGATGTTAATCCCACTATCTTGGAAGATTATAAAAACTTTTATGCATGTGGATCATGAAGAGAAAATTCTATATGATAGCTATATTGTTGAATTTGATTATGATACTACATGTAATTATTATGAGAGAGGAAAATAAGGTTGTTGAAATTTCCATGTTACTAATTTACCTCTCATTATGTTGAGATTGCTATTGTTTCTTTCTTCTTCCTTGCATATGTTATATATTTCTTGTCTTGATAATTTGTTTTCTTATAAAATAATTATGCATCGGAAGTATGTTAGACTTAAATGAGTTTGTCACATGTATTATGATGCTCCCTTTGTGTTTCAATTCTTGTCTTTCATGCGAGCATCATCAAAATTATCAATGCCTAGCTAGGGGCATAAAACGATAGCGCTTGTGGGAGGCAACCCAATGACTAAAATTTATTTTTGCCTTTTTCTTTCTGGTTTTTAGCGTTTGGACAATTATGCCTCTGTTATGATTGTGTTTTTTGTGTTTTAATTAGTGTTTGTGCCAAGTAAAGCCTTTGGGATAGCTTTGGTGATAGTTGATTTGATCATGTTGAAAAACAGAAACTTTTGCGTCCAGTAACAGAATTGTTTAAATTCACAAAAGCGACAAAAAATTCTGAAACTTTTACACAAGATTGATATACAAATTGACTGTGTTAACGGATCTCACGAAGGTTTTGTTAAGTTTTGTGTGATTGAAGTTTTCAAGTTTTGGGTGAGATCTCGATGGATGAAAGAATAAGGAGTGAAAAGAGCCTAAGCTTGGGGATGCCCCTGGCACCCCAAGTTAATATTCAAGCAGAAATAAGAAACTAAGCTTGGGGATGCCTCGGAAGGCATCCCCTCTTTCTTATAACAACCATCGGTAATTTACTTGGAGCTATATTTTTATTCATCACATATCATAAGTTTTGCTTGGAGCGTCTTGTGTTATGTGAGTCTTTGCTTGTTTTGTTTTTTAGTTTGTGTCATTTATCCTTGCTGGCCACACCTATTTGAGAGAGCAAAAATTATGCTATGATTTGTTAGAATTGCTCTTTATGCTTCACTTAAATTTTTTGAGCTATGGAATTGCTCTAGTGCTTCACTTATACCTTTTTGATCATGGTGTGCTTTAATTTTTTTGAAGAATTTCTCTCATGCCTCACTTATATTATTTTGATAGATGAAATTTTTTATGCTCATGTTCTTCACTTATATTTGTTTGAGCTTGTCAAAAGCAACATATGAAATTAGTCCCAAAGTGATAGATGTTTAAGAGGGATATAACAAAAACTATCATGAAGATCATTGGACAAAATAAACTTGCTTCTTTTTAATAGTTTTGTGATATGATGATAATGATATGTGAGTCATGTTGGTGAATAATTATGCTTTAGTAAGAATATTGGTGTTAAGTGATCACAACAGTTTTCGAGGGTGGAGTATTCAACCCAAATTTATTGATTCGACACAAGGGGAGCCAAAGAATATTCTCAAGTATTAGCAGCTCATAACCCACAAGTATAGGGGATCGCAACCGTTTTCGAGGGTAGAGTATTCAACACAAGGGAAGCCAAAGAATATTCTTAAGTATTAACAGTTGAGTTGCCAATTCAACCGCACCAGAAAGACTTAATATCTGCAGCAAAGTATTTAGTAGCAAAGTAATATGATAGTGACGGTAACGGTGGCAAAAGTAATAGTAATAGTATTATAGTGGTTGTAATAGTGGCAATGGAAAAGTAACTAAGCAAAGATCATTATATGAAAAGCTCGTAGGCAATGGATTAGTGATGGATAATTATGTCGGATGCGATTCCTCATGCAACAGTTATAACATAGGGTGACACAGAACTAGCTCCAGCTCATCAATGTAATGTAGGCATGTATTCCGAATATAGTCATACGTGCTTATGGAAAAGTACTTGCATGACATATTTTGTCCTACCCTCCCGTGGCAGCGGGGTCCTATTGGAGACTAAGGGATATTAAGGCCTCCTTTTAATAGAGTACCGGACCAAAGCATTAACACTTAGTGAATACATGAACTCCTCAAACTACGGTCATCACCGATAAGTATCCCAATTATTGTCACTTCGGGGTAAATGGATCATAACACATAATAGGTGACTATAGACTTGCAAGATAGGATCAAGAACTCACATATATTCATGAAAACATAATAGGTTCAGATCTGAAATCATGGCACTCGGGCCCTAGTGACAAGCATTAAGCATAGCAAAGTCGTAGCAACATCAATCTCAGAACATAATGGATACTAGGGATAAAACCCTAACAAAATTAACTCGATTACATGATAAATCTCATCCAACCCATCACTGTCCAGCAAGCCTATGACGGAATTACTCACGCATGGCGGTGAGTGTCGGGGAAACTGATCCACGAACACCTATGGGGCCGGCGGACCGGGCCCCTTTCGGTTCGGCGGGGGGCGGAGATCGCACGAAGAGCAGATCGAGGCGAAGCACACGAGCAGTGTACCCAGCTTCGGGGCTCTCCGAAGAGATAACACCCCTACTGCTGCTTGTTTGATTATCTTGTGTTCTTGCTCTAGAGAGAGAGCGTAGTGTTTTTCTGGGTTACGAATGAGTCCAACCGAACCGAACCCCCTCTACATTGCGCATGGGCCTCCTTTTATACGCTAAAGGGGTCACCGATAGGTGGCAACGCAGAGAAGGGTACAAATGTAAAAAGTGGGGTGGTTGGTACAGTTACTTGTACAGTGCACCCTACCTAACCCTGACGGCAGGGGACAAGGGCATTAAATGCCCGTCTGGGTCGCCCAAACAGTGCAGAAAAGGACCGTTAGGGGCGCCACCGTTCGCCACAATGGCGATCTTGTCAGCTTCGCATGCCACTGCGCACCGCTGGCTGCACAGCCTCCCGCCACGCGTGCCTGGAGAGGCCCCCAGGGCGACACGTTGGTGGATGCGCTGGAGCGTGGGCACAGAGTGGCCGCCTGCCGTGGCAAGCGCCTTGCCGCTGTTGTTATCTTGTCGGGTCCGGAAGCTTGTCGCTCACCGGGCCTCGAGGTACCTTGGTTGGTCTTCCCGGCAAGCTCCTCTTGCCGGGGCCTTGTTGCCTTGCCGGAGCGCGTGGCGCGTCGCGGCAAGTTCCTTGGAGTGCCTTGGTTGGCCTTCCCGGCAAGCTACTCTTGCCGGGGCCTTGTCTCCTGAGCTTAAATACTTTGTTCTTGAATGGCTCCAAGGGAACCACGGAGGATCTTGGCGTTCGCCTGGCAAGCCTTGCCGCGGGGTGCTGCAACTGCCCGTGCACAAGTTCGGGGTACTAGGGTACCCCTATTCTAGTACACCGACAGGAGCCCCCGGGCCTGGGCCAGACACTGTGCCAAGCGCTGTTGGGCCAGGCCCAAGATAGGGCACGGGCACACGCGGACTGGGCCACACCGAATCTCGCTCCGTATCCACCGCGCTCTCCCCTAACAGCACGCGTTGAATGCGGCACCGTGGGAGAGATCGTGGGTGGTTCTTTATTCGGAAGGGCGAAACGTCCGCCCCGTCCCTCTTTATAAGCAGAGGAAACAGGGGCAGTTCGTTCCCCCTCGCTGGTTGCTACTACTCCATCTTCATGAACCTCCGCCGCTCCCCCCACTTCTCCTCGAAGCCGAGAGAGCAGCGCTCCGCCCCCCATTGCCACTAGCATCACCAACGCCGTCGACCTCCCCCACCACCTCCGCCATGGCTCCGAAAGCCGACAAGGGAAAGGGCGTGAAGTCGGCCGAGGCGCAGCGGCTCGCGGCGCTGTGGAAGGAGCGGGCGATCTTCTCCCCCCAGCTCGGCGTGAAGGAGCTGAGGTAGTACTTCTACCTCTTTTGGGTGATGGAGACGCGGGCGCATCGGCGCACGAGGGTACTCCCGGCCGCTGCTTCGGAGCTGGCTCCAAACGGATACCCATTCTTCGCGTTGTTCTTCTATTGCGGGCTCTGCCCGCCCTTCTTGGAGTTCTTCTATGATATCATGAACACCTACGGCTTCCGCCTCCTTGATTTCACCCCCAACGCCGTTCTAACCATGGCAGTTTTCGCACATTTGTGCGAAAACTTTGTCGGAGTCCACCCCAATGTTGCCCTTTTCCGCCACTTCTTCATACCTCGGGTAGAGAGAGGAGAGCCGCTTGCCGGAGGGATCGCCTGGATCTCAAGAGTCGGCAAGAAGGAGGCGTACTTGGAGGGTGAGCTCCGCAGCAAGTGGGATGAGTGGAGAGCGGAGTGGTGCTGGATCGTCGAGGAGAATCCGCATCCCTTCACCGCCGTGCGCCAAGCTCCAATAGTGCGCGGCAATGACTGGAGCAACATGGCCCCGGAAGACGAGAGGCTGAAGATCGCCATTACTAGGATCCTTCGCCTCAGGCTTGCCGGGCTCACTGTAGGCGATGTAGGCGCAGATTTCCTCCGCCGCCGCATCGCCCCCCTGCAGGAGAGGGGGAGGCCTGCCTGGGAATTCAAGAACTCGGCGGACATCATGAGGCTGCGGCCGGGCCTCAACTACAACTTCACCGTCTTGGAGCTGGATGCAATGCTCCTGGAGTTGTTCAAACGCGACCCCCAGCACCCATTCACGCTGCCGAGGGGTGTGGTTCCATTGTGTAACAATTCTTCGCTTGACCGGATCCGCGCCATGATGCCGTTGTGCGATTCACACAGAATCGTTCCAACTTGGCAAGAGCCTGCGGATGACGTCGTGCAAGCGTTCTTCGACAACTTGGAAGAAGTGCCGGTCCACGCTGACGAGCAGAAGAGCCTCACCCGTGACACCACCGACGAGGAGCTGCAGCGCATCGCCACTAGGGCGGAAGAGGTTGCGGCCGCAGCTGTCGCGGGCGTGTTCCGGTTCACTGTGGAGGAGGCGGAGGCGGCAGAGGCGGCAAACCTTGCCCAGCGCGCGGAGTTCATTGGCGAGGAAGAGCCTACCGGTTCTGAAGCTGAGCCGAGCGAGGCCGGCGAGGAAGAGCCTGAGCCTTCAGAAAGCTTGCCGCAGGCGGAGCCCCCGGCCCCGCCAAGAAGGCGTCTTCGCAGGGCCACGGACTTAGCGGGGCGGCAGCCGGGTCAACAGCCGCCGAGCCGCGCGACACGCTCTACCGCGGCAAGCAATGTTGCCGCCGGAGCGCCTCACGCAGCAGCGGCAACTGGAGCGGGATCTTCCCCGGCCACTGCCACCGCCCCAGCCAAGCGGGCAAGGGATCCTACTCCTCTGCCTCGCCGCACCAGGGGGAGCCGGACTTCGATCTTTCCGCGCTTAGCTCCGACGAGGAGGAAGAAGAGTAAGTTTCTTTGGTGCTCTTGTAGTTCTTCAATCTTGTTGTTTTTATCTTGTATCTGACTTGCTTCAATCTGGACTCCTTTCTTTTCAGGACGCTGGCCCAGAGCAGCGAAGAGGGCCAAGGCCGCGGTGATTGTCATCGAAGATGACCCCACCGTGTCGGCAGGGGGTGGGTCCGTGACCACCTTGACGGACCCGGCAACCACTCCTCAAAGCAGCCCCCAGCGCAGCCCCCAGTGTAAGTTCATAGTTAGCTTTCTGCTGTCGGGCGCGCATGAGTGCTTTTTCCTTTGTTGATATCTTGCTTGTTGATTTGTGTAGGAGCAGAGCAGCCACATCAGGAGCGCCCGGAAGCTGGTCCCGATGTGCCATCTGCTTCGACTACGCCGCCAAGGGAGGGGTTCCCGGTAAGGGAGCGCTCTCCGGCAAGGGGCAGCACCGTCGATCCTGCGGCGGCCGAGACCGCAACTACAGATCTTGGCACAGGTAATTAACTTGTTCAAAAACTTTCCCTTGGGTTCTTCTTCTTTTGATTTTATTCTCTTGGATTTTTTGATTGATTTTTCTCCCTTCTTCGTTCTTCAGACCCATCTGCGGCTGAGCCAATGGAGACAGAGGGCGCCGGCGAGGAAGGGACCGGTGCTGATGAGGCCGCCAGCGAGGAGGCTGCCAAGGCTGCCGCCGCAGAAGCCGGCGAGGGGTCGGGCGATCGCACTGACGACCCTGAGGCCGCAGGAGCGCCAGGCGCTGCGCCGACCGCCGATCCTTCTGCCGCTGCTGTGGGGCCGGGCTCCGAGGAGCCCCAGCCCGGCGCCTACTTGAAGGCCGGCGATGATATCTTCATCAAGCTACCCTGGGCGTCGAGCTCCAGGGCGCCGGTCGAGGGGGAAACTTTTGATGGGGAGGTGCTCGCCTCTGCTGGACTGTCGTTGGTCGACGCGCCCAGCAGCAGCAGTGGCGAGCCTGAGGAGGAGCAGCTGCTGCGGAAGCTGCTGTCACTCTACCGCGCGCGGCAAGCCAAGCTGGCTTCCCGGGAAGCGCTTGTCGCGAAAGCGGGAGTTGACATGGAGAAGCGCGCGGAGGAGCTCCGGGGCCACAATCAAGAAGCCCTCCGATCCCTGGCACAGGAGCGGGAGTGACTCGACGAGGAGCGCACGGCCTTCCTTCTCGAGAAGGCCGAAGCTGAGGAGGAACAAAGGTTGGCCGCCGAGAAGCAGTCCGCGCGAGAAGGCGAATTGGTGCAGCGGAAGGCCAACCTCGACAGCTACGAGGAGGAGCTCGCCGAGCGCGAGCAAGCACTTGGCGGGGCGCTCAAGGACGCAAGGGACGCTGCCGCAATCGCAGAGGCTGCCAAGAAAGAGCTGGAGGAGAAGGTGGCGCAGCTGGAGGCCAATATCGGGAAGAGCGGCGAGGAGCTTGCCGCGCTCAAGCGTGAGCGTGAGAAGGATGCTGCCGCCCACGGTGAGCTGCAAGGTCTTCTCGCTGAGAGGGGCAAGGAGCTCAGCGCCGCCAAGGATTCCAATGCGGACCTGGAGTTGAAGCTGGCCACGCTGATGCAGACGCTGGAGGCCGCCAAGGAGCGGGAGAAGACCTTGTTGGAGAAGGTCAAAGCTGACAAGGCGCTGTTGGAGAGCATCGCAGTTACCCAGAACTCGTTCAGAGACACTGTGGAGCACTGGACCGAGGGTCTGGTGAATATTGCCGCAGTCATCAACGAGGAGCTGGCGCAGCTGGGGATGGAGGACTTTGGGTATCCCTCCGACGAGAATCTCCAACCCAGCGCCAAGCTCAGCCTGTTCTTCAAGGGCGTGGCAACGGCACTCCAGCGGCTCCGGGAAAGGATCCCAAAGCAGCTGGCCGACGAGTCGCGCAAAATCTGCGCCGGGGTTCTCCAGAAGGTGCTGATGAAGGTGGCCTTCCGCAATCCAGGCCTCAGCTTCACCAATGTCCTCAAGTCCTTGCCGCCAGACGCCGAACGGGACGCACTCAAGGCCCTTGTCGCACCCATTGTGGACAAGGTGAGTGAGATCAAGAGGGTCGAGGGCGGACGCGTAGACTAGGCCGCCCATTTCTTCTTTTCCCTTGTTGCTGCTAATCATGTTATGAAAACAGTCTGTTAGAGCTGCGACAAGTTATCTTGTAATATAACTTTATTTCTGTTATCAATTGCTATGTTATTTCCTCTACTAGATTCCTCCCGTTGTATGTTTTTACCCTACGCTTCTAGATAACTTGTCGGCGCAGGCACCCGAGCCACGAGCGCTGGGTGCGGAACATCAGCAGCCTGCTGGCGGCGCTGCTTCCGACAAGAAACCTTGTCGCGACTAGATGCAGCACACTTAAGTTGTTGAGCGGACTCGAAACAAAGTAAGGGCGCAACTAGCCACGAGTTGGTTCCTCCGCGCACAGGTTTTCCATACAAAGCAGGGTCGTTCGAGGAAGAAAACTCAAAAAATTAAAAATTGATTGCTCAAACTTTGGCAACTTAGCTTTTCTGTCGTTTGCTTCCCGGCAAGGCAAAACTTTGCTTGAACGACGCCTGGTCCATACCACAATCTTCTCCTTCCCCCCCGGCAAACTTGTGTGCGAGGGAACCTTCTTTTCCTTTGTTGAAAAGAAGAAAGAAGAGAAAATAATAATATGGAGCCCTTCGGCTCGTTATTGCTTACCGGATGTAGGTGCTGCACAAAGTGTCAGATAACACATGCAAGAAAGAAACTAATGCATGAAATGGACAAGTTGTGCAGAGCACATGGGGTTTTACTTATGCACGGGGATCTGTGCCCGGCTTTGTACAAAGGATTACATGCAACAGCGGCAAGACTTGTACAAAAGGTGGTTGCCGGAACGGGGTTTCGGCAACCGCGCCCTAGGGAAAAACTTACGAAGATGTGTTATGTTCCAGGAGTTGCTCACCGGAATGCCATCTTCGGTCTCACGGCGGACAGCGCCGGGCCTTGTGACTCGTTTCACCCGATAAGGGCATTCCCACTTCAGCGTCAACTTGTTGGAATTCTTGGCGGACTGAACGCGCCGAAGAACAAGGTCGCCTTCCTCGAAGCTTCTGGCCTTAACTTTGCGGCTATGGTAGCGGCGCAAAGCTTGCTGGTATCGAGCAGCTCGTACAGCAGCCTGAAGACGATCTTCCTCAAGGAGCAGCGCGTCATTTTATCGCAGCTGTTCTTGCTCAAGCTCATCATAAGCGAGCTCTCAAGGCGATCCATATACGAGTTCCGTGGGGAGAACTGCCTCTGCTCCATAGACTAGAGCAAAGGGTGTCTGGCCAGTGGCTCAATTTGGCGTCGTTCCCATCGACCAAAGAACCACCGGCAGCTCCTCGATCCAGTTTCTTCCGCACTTGCGCAGCACTTCAGCATTTGCCCTCTCTGCTTGACCGTTGCTTCTCGGATGAGCAACAGAAGCGAAGCAGACCTTGGCGCCAAGGTCTTGGACGTACTACATGAAGGTGCGGCTCGTGAATTGCGTGCCGTTGTCGGTGATGATCCTGTTAGGGATCCCGAAACGGCAAACAATTGACCTGAAGAACTTGACTGCCGACTGTGCTGTCACCTTCCTCACTGGCTGCACTTCCGGCCACTTTGTGAACTTGTTGATTGCGACATACAAGTACTCAAAGCCCCCGACAGCTTGGGGGAAAGGGCCGAGGATATCGAGCTCCCAGACCAAAAATGGCCAGGATAAAGGGATCGTCTGGAGAGCTTGAGCTGGCTGGTGTATCTGTTTGGAGTGGAACTGGCACGCTTCACACTTGGTTACTTGTGCAGTTGCATCCTGGAGGGTTGTCGGCCAAAAGAAACCTTGCCGGAAAGCTTCGCCGGCAAGTGCTCTTGCGCCAATGTGGTGGCCACATATGCCTCCATGTATCTCTGCCAACAACTTTTGTCCATCTTCCCGGCAAATACACTTCAATTTCACACCGTTGAGTCTTCTTCTGTATAGTATGCTATCGACAAACTGGTACATACTTGACTGCCGGGCTACTTTTTCCGCTTCTTCTTGCTCTTCGGGAAGTTCTCCTGTCTGAAGGAAATGGACAATCTGCTGTGCCCATGCTGGAGCTTGTGGCTCGACAACAAGGACTAAAGGCACATCTGCTGCTGCGGGAACATCCGCTTCTACGGCAAGGACTTGCGGCCCTGCCGGAGCTTGATGTTCCCCGGCAAGTTTGCCGGAGCAAAACTTGTCGGGAGCGTCTGCTTCAACGGAACAAACCATAAGGCTTGCCGGAGCAGACTGCCCCTCAGCATCCTTGGTGTTGATCTTGGGGACTTTCTTGGCGGCGGCTTCGGGGAGCTCTACCGGAAAGTAGTCACCAGAAACCAACCTCCTCTTCTTGCTTTGCCTAGTTGATGGTGTTACGGATGGTTGAGTCAACTTGAGCACAAAGATCCCTGGTTCCACAGGTAACTTTAGTGCGGCGCACTTTGACAGGCCATCAGCAATGACATTCTGAGCTCTTGGGATATGCTCCATCTGTAGGCCGTCAAAGTGCTCTTCTAGTTTCCTCACTTCATCAACATATGCTTCCATCAATGGACTCTGGTAGTTCTTGTTCACTTGGCGGACGACAAGCTCTGAGTCACCCCTGACAATGAGCTTCTTGATCCCAAGGTCTGCTGCGATTCTGAGACCGGCAAGCAATCCTTCATACTCTGCAGTATTGTTGGTTGCTTGCTCCTTGGGAAAGTGCATCTGGACTACGTACTTGAGGTGCTCTCCGGTGGGCGCGACAAGCAGCACGCCCGCACTGGCGCCTTGCAGCGAGAAAGCACCATCAAAGTACATCAGCCACTCTCTGCTTGCCTCTTTGACGGGGATGCTCATCTCTGGAATTTCTTCATCTGGGGTTGGCGTCCATTCTGCTATGAACTCTGCCAATGCTCTGCTTTGGATAGTTGAAGTGCTCTCAAACTTAAGGCCAAAGCTTGACAGTTCCAGCGCCCACTCGACAATCCTGCCTGTTGCTTCTGGATTTTGCAGTATCCTCTTCAGCGGAAAGCGAGTGACGACTGTGATCTCATGTGCTTGGAAGTAATGGCGCAGCTTTCTCGAGGCCATGAGGAGGCCGAAAAGCAACTTCTGCACACCAGAGTACCTTGATCTAGCCCCCTGTAGAAGGGAACTGACAAAGTAAACTGGATGCTGCACCATTCTCTTCTGCATCTTATCATGCTCCTGCGTAGATCCATCTTTGTCGGGACCAGAGCTTGTCGGCGAAGCCCCCTGCTTGTCGCTGGATGCATCTGTCGTGGTTGCTGGCTCATCATCTGCCTCCCTCTCCGCCACTAACGCAGCACTAACCACTTGATTGGTCGCCGCTATATACAGCAGCAACTTCTCTTGCGGCTTAGGTGCGACAAGTATTGGAGTGGAGGACAGGTATCTCTTCAACTCCTACAGCGCGCCTCCGCCTCCGGAGTCCATTTCATTGGACCTGCCTTTTTCAAAATTTTGAAAAATGGCAGGGCGCCTCAGCAGATCTAGAGATAAACCTGCTGAGAGCAGCCACGCAACCGGCAAGCCTTCGTACATCCTTGACGCGCTTTGGTGCTTCGATCTGCTCAATGGCCTTGATCTTGTCGGGATTGGCTTCAATTCCCCGCCGAGACACGAAGAACCCGAGAAGCTTGCCGGAAGGAACTCCAAACACGCACTTCTCGGGGTTAAGCTTGAGGTTGATCTTGCGCAGATTTGCAAATGTCTCGTCTAAATCTTGAATCAGGGTCGCCCTGTTCTTGCTCTTGACCACTATGTCATCCATGTAGGCTTCCACATTTCTGTGCATCTGCGGCTCAAAAGCGTGGTGGACTACCCTTGCAAATGTTGAACCAGCATTCTTCAAACCGAAAGGCATCCGTATGAAGCAGTACGTGCCACACGGGGTGATAAATGCGGTTTTCTCTTCATCCTCTTCTGCCATGAAGATCTGATGGTATCCTGAGTATGCATCAATAAATGAAAGCAAATCACATCCGGCTGTGGAGTCAACAATCTGGTCAATGCGCGGCAAGGGAAATGGGTCTTTGGGACAAGCTTTATTAACATCAGTGAAGTCAATACAAAGCCTCCGTTTCCCGTTAGCCTTGCACACGACAACAGGATTGGCCAACCACGTGGGATGGAGCACTCCTCTGACAAGGCCTGCTGCTTCCAACTTCTTGATTCTTCTGCGATGAATTCTTGGCGCTCCACTGCCTGTTTCCTGACTTTCTGCTTGACGGGCCGCGCATGAGGACAGACGGCAAGGTGGTGCTCAATTACTTTCCTGGGAACACCGGGGATATCAGACGGTTGCCACGCAAACACGTCGACATTCGCCCGCAGGAAAGCAACGAGCGCGCTTTCCTATTTGGGGTCAAGAGTGGCGCTGATGGTGAAGGTTCCACCAGTGCCGTCCTCCTTGGCGGACACCTTCTTGGTCTCAGGTGGAGCTGCCATTGCCTTCTTACACTTGCCGGTGGAGCTCGATGGTGTGTCCTCGACGGTAGCGCAGCACTCCGAGGAGGTGCGCTTGCTGGAGTGGGCATCAGAGCTCTTGCCGGACTTGGTCTTCTTCTTCCCCCCGGGAGCTTCAGCGGCAAGTATCTTGCGTTCTGGTGCGGCTGCTGCTTCCCGGTGGTGATTGCATGGTAAACGGGTGGAGGTGCAACTACCATGCAATCACCACCCCGAAGGCCAAGATCACCGACTCGCCGGATCCACCTCGACAGCGACTCCACTGCATCGTCGGATCCACGAGCTCGTCGCGATCAGCGCCAAGTTCTTCATGATCGACAACAAGAAGACGCTCGAACTCGCATCGAGCGCCGAAGAGAAGCGCGACGTCAATCCGACAAGCGCGTTGGGCCCTCTGTTGACATGCATGCGCCAGGGGAACCAGGCGATCTGCCGTACGCGGTAGGTTGCCCTGCGTTCACTCGTGAGCTGCGGCAAGTCCAGTGGCCCAGCACGAAGAACTTCAAGCCAGACGTACCGGAGAAGTACGACGGCAAGACGCATCCGTCGGAGTTCCTCAGCATCTACACCATTGCGGTGCAGGCTGCCGGGGGACGGGATGACAAGATCCTTGCCAACTACTTCCCGCTGGTGCTCAAGCCCAAAGTCAGATCCTGGCTCATGCACTTGCCGGACAACTCCATATCTTCTTGGGCTGATCTGTGCCATCAGTTTGTCGGCGCCTTCACAGGCGGACACAAGCCTCATGGCCAGGAGAGTGATGTTCATCTGCTTGCCCAGAAGGAAGGAGAGCCCCTGCGCAAGTACATTCAGAGATTCAGCAGTGTGCAGCACAACATCCCAGACGTCCACCCTGCCGCGGTGATCAGCGCGTTCCATCAGAATGTGCGAAACCGCTGGATGCGGGAGGAAATGGCGATGTGCAAGATCAGGGACGTCAGTGAGTTATATGCACTGGCCGACAAGTGTGCACGTGCTAAGGAAGGGAGGAGACTCCCCGGAGAGAATGTAGGAGCGGGAGGATCTGATAGTAAAGATGCTGCCCCGGCAAGGAAAAACCGGCGGCAGAACAACAGGAAGAAGAAAGGCAAAGAGGTGCTAGTTGTTGAGCAGTCCGGCAACGGCGGTGGCACCAACAAAGCCAAAGCTGGTGACTCCGGCAAGGAGGTTGCCGCGGAGGTGGCAGTCGCCGACAAGCAGGACGGCACCAACAAGCAGTATTGCAAGATCCACCGCACCAAGGGCCATGATCTCCAGAACTGTAAGAAAGTCGAGCAGCTTGTTGAGCAACAGAAAGCTGAATATGAGCGGAGCGACAAGGAGAATGCCCAGGAGAGTGCTGGGGGATCTGGCAAGAAATGTCCCGGCCGAGGAGGACGCCGCGGCAAGGCCAAGCAACGGCAAGGAGACAGACCTCCCCGCGGCCGCGACAACGATGAAGATGATGACGATGATGAAGACATGGATGATGAAGAAACTAATGAGCAGGAGTTCCAGAAAGCCACAGAGGTCCTGTGCGTTGACGGTGGTGCTTCTCTGCATACCTCACACCGCCAGCTCAAGCAGTGGGTGCAGGAAGTTAATGCAGCAGAACCGCCCGTCGAGTCACGCAAGCCTCTGAAATGGTCCAGCACGCCTATCATCTTTGATATTGAGGACCACCCTGATCGCATAACTGTGGTCGGGTGCTTGCCGATGTTGGTTTCACCAACAATCCGCAACCTCAAGGTCACTAAGATGCTAGTTGACGGCGGGGCCGGCTTGAACCTGATCTCCTCCGCGGTGCTCCAGAAACTCCAGATCCCTGACAGCGAGCTCGAAGAGACCGGTACATTTCAAGGAATCAACCCGAGAAGGAGCAAGCCGAAGGGAAAGATCACGTTGCCGGTAACATTTGGCAGCGAGCTGAACTTCAGGACTGAGAGGGTCACATTTGATGTTGCTGACTTTCCATTACCTTACAATGGAATCCTTGGCCGTCCGGCACTCGCCAGGTTCATGGCAGCCTCTCACTATGCATACAACGTACTGAAAATGCCAGGCCCGATAAGTGTCATCTCTGTCCCTGGCGACAAGAAGGATGCTCTTATCTGTGCCGACAAGATCTACCAGGAAGCAGCAGCCGCAGCAGAACGCAAGATACTTGCCGCTGAAGCTCCCGAGGGGAAGAAGAAGACCAAGTACGGCAAGAGCTCTGATGCCCACTCCGGCAAGCGCACCTCTTCGGAGTGCTGCGCTACCGTCGAGGACGCACCATCGAGCTCCACCTTCAAGTGTAAGAAGGCAATGGCAGCTCCACCTGAGACCAAGAAGGTGTCCGCCAAGGAGGACGGCACTGGTGGAACCTTCACCATCAGCGCCACTCTTGACCCTAAATAGGAAAGCGCGCTCGTTGCTTTCCTGCGGGCGAATGTCGACGTGTTTGCGTGGCAACCGTCTGATATCCCCGATGTTCCCAGGAAAGTAATTGAGCACCACCTTGCCGTCTGTCCTCATGCGCGGCCCGTCAAGTAGAAAGTCAGGAAACAGGCAGTGGAGCGCCAAGAATTCATCGCAGAAGAAATCAAGAAGTTGGAAGCAGCAGGCCTTGTCAGAGGAGTGCTCCATCCCACGTGGTTGGCCAATCCTGTTGTCATGCGCAAGGCTAACGGGAAATGGAGGCTTTGTATTGACTTCACTGATGTTAATAAAGCTTGTCCCAAAGACCCATTTCCCTTGCCGCGCATTGACCAGATTGTTGACTCCACAGCCGGATGTGATTTGCTTTCATTTCTTGATGCATACTCAGGATACCATCAGATCTTCATGGCAGAAGAGGATGAAGAGAAAACCGCATTTATCACCCCGTGTGGCACGTACCGCTTCATACGGATGCCTTTCGGTTTGAAGAATGCTGGTTCAACATTTGCAAGGGTAGTCCACCACGCTTTTGAACCGCAGATGCACAGAAATGTGGAAGCCTACATGGATGACATAGTGGTCAAGAGCAAGAACAGGGCGACCCTGATTCAAGATTTAGACGAGACATTTGCAAATCTGCGCAAGATCAACCTCAAGCTTAACCCCGAGAAGTGTGTGTTTGGAGTTCCTTCCGGCAAGCTTCTCGGGTTCTTCGTGTCTCAGCGGGGAATTGAAGCCAATCCCGACAAGATCAAGGCCATTGAGCAGATCGAAGCACCAAAGCGCGTCAAGGATGTACGAAGGCTTGCCGGTTGCGTGGCTGCTCTCAGCAGGTTTATCTCTAGATCTGCTGAGCGCGCCCTGCCATTTTTCAAAATTTTGAAAAAGGCAGGTCCAATGAAATGGACTCCGGAGGCGGAGGCTGCGCTGTAGGACTTGAAGAGATACCTGTCCTCCACTCCAATACTTGTCGCACCTAAGCCGCAAGAGAAGTTGCTGCTGTATATAGCAGCGACCAATCAAGTGGTTAGTGCTGCGTTAGTGGCGGAGAGGGAGGCAGATGATGAGCCAGCAACCACGGCAGATGCATCCAGCGACAAGCAGGGGGCTTCGCCGACAAGCTCTGGTCCCGACAAAGATGGATCTATGCTGGAGCATGATAAGATGCAGAAGAGAATGGTGCAGCGTCCAGTTTACTTTGTCAGTTCCCTTCTACAGGGGGCTAGATCAAGGTACTCTGGTGTGCAGAAGTTGCTTTTCGGCCTCCTCATGGCCTCGAGAAAGCTGCGCCATTACTTCCAAGCACATGAGATCACAGTCGTCACTCGCTTTCCGCTGAAGAGGATACTGCAAAATCCAGAAGCAACAGGCAGGATTGTCGAGTGGGCGCTGGAACTGTCAAGCTTTGGCCTCAAGTTTGAGAGCACTTCAACTATCCAAAGCAGAGCATTGGCAGAGTTCATAGCAGAATGGACGCCAACCCCAGATGAAGAAATTCCAGAGACGAGCATCCCCGTCAAAGAGGCAAGCAGAGAGTGGTTGATGTACTTTGATGGTGCTTTCTCGCTGCAAGGCGCCAGTGCGGGCGTGCTGCTTGTCGCGCCCACCGGAGAGCACCTCAAGTACGTAGTCCAGATGCACTTTCCCAAGGAGCAAGCAACCAACAATACTGCAGAGTATGAAGGATTGCTTGCCGGTCTCAGAATCGCAGTAGACCTTGGGATCAAGAAGCTCATTGTCAGGGGTGACTCACAGCTTGTCGTCCGCCAAGTGAACAAGAACTACCAGAGTCCATTGATGGAAGCATATGTTGATGAAGTGAGGAAACTAGAAGAGCACTTTGACGGCCTACAGATGGAGCATATCCCAAGAGCTCAGAATGTCATTGCTGATGGCCTGTCAAAGTGCGCCGCACTAAAGTTACCTGTGGAACCAGGGATCTTTGTGCTCAAGTTGACTCAACCATCCGTAACACCATCAACTAGGCAAAGCAAGAAGAGGAGGTTGGTTTCTGGTGACTACTTTCCGGCAGAGCTCCCCGAAGCCGCCGCCAAGAAAGTCCCCAAGATCAACACCAAGGATGCTGAGGGGCAGTCTGCTTCGGCAAGCCTTATGGTTTGTTCCGTTGAAGCAAACGCTCCCGACAAGTTTTGCTCCGGCAAACTTGCCGGGGAACATCAAGCTCCGGCAGGGCCGCAAGTCCTTGCCGTAGAAGCGGATGTTCCCGCAGCAGCAGATGTGCCTTTAGTCCTTGTTGTCGAGCCACAAGCTCCAGCATGGGCACAACAGATTGTCCATTTCCTTCAGACAGGAGAACTTCCCGAAGAGCAAGAAGAAGCGGAAAAAGTAGCCCGGTAGTCAAGTATGTACCAGTTTGTCGATAGCATACTGTACAGAAGAAGACACAACGGTGTGAAATTGAAGTGTATTTGCCGGGAAGATGGACAAAAGTTGTTGGCAGAGATACATGGAGGCATTGTGGCCACCACATTGGCGCAAGAGCACTTGCCGGCAAAGCTTTCCGGCAAGGTTTCTTTTGGCCGACAGCCCTCCAGGATGCAACTGCACAAGTAACCAAGTGTGAAGCGTGCCAGTTCCACTCCAAACAGATACACCAGCCAGCTCAAGCTCTCCAGACGATCCCTTTATCCTGGCCATTTTTGGTCTTGGGGCTCGATATCCTCGGCCCTTTCCCCCAAGCTGTCGGGGGCTTTGAGTACTTGTACGTCGCAATCGACAAGTTCACAAAGTGGCCGGAAGTGCAGCCAGTGAGGAAGGTGACAGCACAATCAGCAGTCAAGTTCTTCAGGTCAATTGTTTGCCGTTTCGGGATCCCTAACAGGATCATCACCGACAACAGCACGCAATTCACGAGCCGCACCTTCATGCAGTACGTCCAAGACCTTGGTGCCAAGGTCTGCTTCGCTTCTGTTGCTCATCCAAGAAGCAACAATCAAGCAGAGAGGGCAAATGCTGAAGTGTTGCACGGGCTCAAGACCAGAACTTTCGACAGGCTGCGCATGTGTGGAAGAAACTGGATCGAGGAGCTGCCGGTGGTTCTTTGGTCGATCAGAACAATGCCAAATCGAGCCACTGGCCAGACACCTTTCGCTCTAGTCTATGGAGCAGAGGCAGTTCTCCCCACGGAACTCGTATACGGATCGCCTCGAGTGCTTGCTTATGATGAGCTTGAGCAAGAACAGCTGCGACAAGACGACGCGCTGCTCCTTGAGGAAGATCGTCTTCAGGCTGCTGTACGAGCTGCTCGATACCAGCAAGCTTTGCGCCGCTACCATAGCCGCAAAGTTAAGGCCAGAAGCTTCGAGGAAGGCGACCTTGTTCTTCAGCGCGTTCAGTCCGCCAAGAATTCCAACAAGTTGACGCCGAAGTGGGAAGGCCCTTATCGGGTGAAAGGAGTCACAAGGCCCGGCGCTGTCCGCCTTGAGACCGAAGATGGCATTCCGGTGAGCAACTCCTGGAACATAGCACATCTTCGTAAGTTTTTCCCGTAGGGCGCGGTTGCCGGAACCCCGTTCCGGCAACCACCTTTTGTACAAGTCTTGCCGCTGTTGCATGTAATCCTTTGTACAAAGCCGGGCATAGATCCCGTGCATAAGTAAAACCCCATGTGCTCCGCACAAGTTGTCCATTTCATGCATTAGTTTGTTTCTTGCATGTGTTATCTGACACTTTGTGCAGCACCTACATCCGGTAAGCAATAACGAGCCGAAGGGCTCCATATTATTATTTTCTCTTCTTTCTTCTTTTCAACAAAGGAAAAGAAGGTTCCCTCGCACACAAGTTTGCCGGGGGGGGAAGGAGAAGATTGTGGTATGGACCAGGCGTCGTTCAAGCAAAGTTTTGCCTTGCCGGGAAGCAAACGACAGAAAAGCTAAGTTGCCAAAGTTTGAGCAATCAATTTTTAAATTTTTGAGTTTTCTTCCTCGAACGACCCCGCTTTGTATGGAAAACCTGGCGTGCCAAAGATGTCAGGGAAACTGATCCACGAACACCTATGGGGTCGGCGGACCGGGCCCCTTTCGGTTCGGTGGGGGGCGGAGATCGCACGAAGAGCAGATCGAGGCGAAGCACACGAGCAGTTTACCCAGCTTCGGGGCTCTCCTGAGAGATAACACCCCTATTGCTGCTTGTTTGATTATCTTGTGTTCTTGCTTTAGAGAGAGAGCGTAGTGTTTTTCTGGGTTACGAATGAGTCCAACCGAACCGCACCCCCTCTACGTTGCGCATGGGCCTCCTTTTATACGCTAAAGGGGTCACCGACAGGTGGCAACGCAGAGAAGGGTACAAATGTAAAAAGTGGGGTGGTTGGTACAATTACTTGTACAGTGCACCCTACCTAACCCTGACGGTAGGGGACAAGGGCATTAAATGCCCGTCTGGGTCGCCCAAACAGTGCAGAAAAGGACCGTTAGGGGCGCCACCGTTCGCTACGATGGCGATCTTGTCAGCTTCGCATGCCACTGCGCACCGCTGGCTGCACAGCCTCCCGCCATGCGCGCCTGGAGAGGCCCCCAGGGCGACACGTTGGTGGATGCGCTAGAGCGTGGGCACAGAGTGGCCGCCTGCCGCGGCAAGCGCCTTGCCGCTGTTGTTATCTTGTCAGGTCCGGAAGCTTGTCGCTCACTGGGCCTCGAGGTACCTTGGTTGGTCTTCCCGGCAAGCTCCTCTTGCCGGGGCCTTGTTGCCTTGCCGGAGCGCGTGGCGCGTCGCGGCAAGTTCCTTGGAGTGCCTTGGTTGGCCTTCCCGCCAAGCTCCTCTTGCCGGGGCCTTGTCTCCTGAGCTTAAATACTTTGTTCTTGAATGGCTCCAAGGGAACCACGGAGGATCTTGGCGTTCGCCTGGCAAGCCTTGCCGCGGGGTGCTGCAACTGCCCGTGCACAAGTTCGGGGTACTAGGGTACCCCTATTCTAGTACATCGACAGGTTTTTCTGGGTTACGAATGAGTCCGACCGAACCGAACCCCCTCTACGTTGCGCATGGGCCTCCTTTTATACGCTAAAGGGGTCACCGACAGGTGGCAACGCAGAGAAGGGTACAAATGTAAAAAGTGGGGTGGTTGGTACAGTTACTTGTACAGTGCACCCTACCTAACCCTGACGGCAGGGGACAAGGGCATTAAATGCCCGTCTGGGTCGCCCAAACAGTGCAGAAAAGGACCGTTAGGGGCGCCACCGTTCGCCATGATGGCGATCTTGTCAGCTTCGCATGCCACTGCGCACCGCTGGCTGCACAGCCTCCCGCCACGCGCGCCTGGAGAGGCCCCCAGGGCGACACGTTGGTGGATGCGCTGGAGCGTGGGCACAGAGTGGCCGCCTGCCGCGGCAAGCGCCTTGCCGCTGTTGTTATCTTGTCGGGTCCGGAAGCTTGTCGCTCACCAGGCCTCGAGGTACCTTGGTTGGTCTTCCCGGCAAGCTCCTCTTGCCGGGGCCTTGTTGCCTTGCCGGAGCGCGTGGCGCGTCGCGGCAAGTTCCTTGGAGTGCCTTGGTTGGCCTTCCCGGCAAGCTCCTCTTGCTGGGGCCTTGTCTCCTGAGCTTAAATACTTTGTTCTTGAATGGCTCCAAGGGAACCACGGAGGATCTTGGCGTTCGCCTGGCAAGCCTTGCCGCGGGGTGCTGCAACTACCCGTGCACAAGTTCGGGGTACTAGGGTGCCCCTATTCTAGTACACCGACAGTGAGCATCATGAAATTGGTGATGGAGGAAGGTTGATGATGACGATGGTGACGAATTCCCCTCTGCAGAGCCCCGAACGGACTCCAGATCAGCCCTCCCGAGAGAGATTAGGGCTTGGCGGCAGCTCCGTATCATAAAACGTGATGAATCCTTCTCTCTGATTTTTTCTCCCCGAACGTGAATATATAGAGTTGGAGTTGAGGTCGGTGGAGCACCAGGGGGCCCACGAGGCAGGGGGCGCGGCCAGGGGGTAGGTGCGCCCCACCCTCGTGGAGAGGGTGTGGGCCCCATGGCCTTGATTCTTTTGCCAGTATTTTTCATATATTCCAAAAATATTCTCCGTTGATTTTCAGGTCATTCCGAGAACTTTTATTTCTTCACAAAAATAACACCATGGAAATTCAGATGAAAACAGCATCAGTCCGGGTTAGTTCCATTAAAATCATGCAAGTTAGAGTCTAAAACAATTGGAAAAGTGTTTGGAAAAGTAGATATGATGGAGACGTATCAACTCCCCCAAGGTTAAACCTTTGCTTGTCCTTAAGCAATTCAATTGATAAACTGAAAGTGATAAAGAAAACCTTTAAAAACTCTGTTTGCTCTTGTTATTGTAAATGTGTAAAGCCAGCATTCAAGTTTTTAGCGAAGATTAAGAACTATCCATATTCACAATAACATTTAGGTCTCATGTTTACTCATATAAATGACATAATAAAATAGCGAGCAATAATAATAAATCTCGGATGACAACACTTTCTCAAAACAATCATAATATGATATAACAAGATGGTATCTCGCTAGCCCTTTCTGAGGCCGCAAAACATAAATGCAGAGCACCCCTGAGGATCAAGGGCTGACTGGAAATTGTAATTCATTGTAAAAGTGATCCAACCATTGTCATACTGAATGTAAACTAACAATAATACATGCAAATGACAGTGGAGCTCCCCAACTGGTGCTTTTTAATAAGAGGATGATGACTCAACGTAAAAGTAAATAGATAGGCCCTTCACAGAGGGAAGCAGGGATTTGTAGAGTTGCCAGAGCTCGATTTTGAAATAGAGATGAATAATATTTTGAGCGGTATACTTTCATTGTCAACATAACAACCGAGAGATCTCGATATCTTCCATGCTACACACATTATAGGAGGTTCGCAAGCAGAATGCTAAAGTTTATACTCCCCCACCACCAACAAGCATCAATCCATGGCTTGCCCGAAACAACGGGTGCCTCCAACTAACAACAATCCTGGGGGAGTTTTGTTTACAATTATTTTGATTTGATTTGAGCATGGGACTGGGCATCCCGGCGACTAGCCATTTTCTCGTGAGTGAGGAGCAGAGTCCACTCCTCTTGAGAATAACCCACCTAGCATGGAAGATACAGAAAGCCCTAGTTGATACATGAGCTAGTCGAGCATACAAAACAGAATTTCATTTGAAGGTTTAGAGATTGGCACATACAAATTTACTTGGAATGGTAGGTAGATACCACATATAGGAAGGTATGGTGGACTCATATGAAATAACTTTTGGGGTTTATGGAGTTGGATGCACAAGCAGTATTCCCACTTATTACAAGTGAAGGCTAGAAAGAGACTGGGAAGCGACCAGCTAGAGAGCGACAACATTCATGAACATGCATTAAAATTAATCAACACTGAATGCCAGCACGAGTAGGATATAATTCACCATGAACATAAGTATCGTGGAGGCTATGTTGATTTTTTTTCAACTACATGCGTGAACATGTGCCATGTCAAGCCACTCGAATCATTCAAAGGAGGATACCACCCTATCATACCACATCACAACCATTTTAATAGCATGTTGACACGCAGGGTAAACCATTGTAAACTCCTAGCAAATTAAGCATGGCATGAGCAACTATAATCTCTAAATGTCATTGCAAACATGTTTCATTCATAATAAGATGAATCAGGAACGATGAACTAATGATATTTACAAAAACAGGAGAGGTCGAGTTCATACCTGCTTCTCTCATCTCAATCAGTCCATCATAGATCGTCATTATTGCCTTTCACTTGCACAACCGAATAGTGTGGATAATAATAATAGTGCACGTGCATTGGACTAAGCTGGAATCTGCAAGCATTCAATTCAAGAGAGAAGACAAGGTAATATGGGATCTTTGTTAGATCAACAATAATGCATATGAGAGCCATTCAACATTTTCATCAAGGTCTTCTGCTCTCGACCCCAAAGAAAAGAAAAGAAATAAAACTATTTTCACGGGAAAGCTCCCAACAAGAAAAAGAAGAATGATAAATCTTTTTGGGTTTTCTTTTAATAATTACTACTACAGGCATGGAAAGTAAACTAGCTAAAAGCTACAACTATTTTTTTGTTTTTCTTAAGGTTTTTCAAACACACAAGAAGAAATCTTAAAAAGAAATTAAACTAGCATGGTTGATACAATGAAAAAGTATGAGCACCGACAACTGGCATGAGTGTGTGAACATGAATGTAATGTCAGTGAGGAATACATACTCCCCCAAGCTTAGGCTTTTGGCCTAAGTTTGTCTATGGCCACGACTCAAAGCCTCCCTCTCCGGTGTACGGAGGAGTGTCCTCTGGGTGCCACTGGTCGGCAATCTCCTGGGATCCCACTGATAAACAAACTGACGGTGAGGATCAAGTGGTGGCTCCGGCTCGGGCTCTGGAGCGGATGTCAGGCTCTGGTAGGCATGAATGGCCTCCCGCAGAACAAGGTACATGTTGTTCGCGTTGGTCGCGGATGAAGTCGATGAGGCCCGCATTCTCGTCCAAATAATAGAAGTCATCGTGAATCCCGGTTTCTCTCAAGAACTCATCACAAGGCCATTCACACGGCCGAACCTCCGCAGTGCGAGGGAGATTATATTTGGGCTTCTTATTCTATTCACTTTGCATATCCTTCGAGCTTTGGCTCGAAGAGCCCCTCAAAATTCTCTTCATCTTTTTCTGAATTTTTTTGAAATGTTTAGTAACTCAAAATAAAAGTGAACCAAACTCAACAAGATTGATAGCAACTACTCCTACGAGTGCCTAGAGGCTCTGTCATGCATTAAAACTACTTTTGACCACATAAATTTGACATGCAAGGTCAAGAACAGGGTCACCTAAGCAGCAAAAATTTGCAATAAATAAAGCACTAGAACAGAAACTAATTGGACCATTGGAGGAGTCACATACCGAAGAGCAATCCCCCAAAGCAGTTTTGTGAATGGAGCTTTGAGCAAGGAGGTTGAAAATGGCAGCAAGGTTTGAGCTGGTGGATGATTTTTTCTGGAGGAAGATGAAGTGTGTGGGTGCATGAATAAGTTGAGGGGACCCAAGTGGGGTCCACGAGGTAGGGGCATGCCCAGGGGGGTGGGTGCGCCCTCCACCCTCGTGGGCACATGGTGGGTCCCCCTGGTGTGTTGTTAGTGCCAATAATTCTTAAATATTCTAGAAAAAATCATATTAAATTTTCAGGGCATTTGGAGAACTTTTATTTTCGGGGTATTTTTTTATTGCAAGGATAATTCAGAAAACAGACAGAAAATACTATTTTTGCTTTATTTAGTCTAAATAACAGAAAATAAAAGGAGGGTATAGAGAGTTGTGCTTTCTAACTTCATCCATCTCATGCTCATTAAAAGGAATCCACTAACAAGGTTGATCAAGTCTTGTTAACAAACTCTTTTCGAATTGCATGAAATCGAAGAATTTTCGAATAACACTAAGTTACCTCAACGGGGATATGCACGTCCCCAACAATAATAATATCATATTTCTTCTTGACAGTAGGAAGAGGAAATTCAAAACCTCCAATAGTAATCGTTGGAATTTTTCAAATAGAATTGATACTATGGACTTGAGATTGTTTCCTCGGAAAGTGTACCATATGCTCATTACCATTAACGTGAAAAGTGACATTGCCTTTTTGCAATCAATAACAGCCCCTGCAGTATTCAAAAAGGGTCTACCAAGAATAGTAGACATACTATCGTCCTCGGGAATATCAAGAATAACAAAGTCCGTTAAAATAGTAACATTTGCAACCACAACAGGCACATCCTCACAAATACCGACAGGTATAGCAGTTGATTTATCGGCCATTTTCAAAGATATTTTAGTAGGTGTCAACTTATTCAAATCAATTCTACGATATAAAGAGAGAGGCATAACACTAACACCGGCTCCGAGATCACATAAAGCAGTTTTAACATAGTTTTTTAATGGAGCATGGTATAGTTGGTACTCCTAGTTTCTTTGGTATTCCACCCTTAAAAGTGTAATTAGCAAGCATGGTGGAAATTTCAGCTTCCGGTATCTTTCTTTTATTAGTAACAACATCCTTCATGTACTTAGCATAAGGGTTCATTTTAAGCATATCAGTAAAACGCATACGCAAAAATATAGGTCTAATCATTTTAGCAAAGCGCTCAAAATCCTCAGCATCCTTTTTCTTGGATGGTTTAGGAGGGAAAGGCATGGGTTTCTGAACCCATGGTTCTCTTTCTTTACCGTGCTTCCTAGCAACGAAGTCTCTCTTATCATAACATTGATTATTTGATTGTGGGTTATCAAGATCAACAGTAGGTTCCATCTCTACATCATTGTTATTGCTAGGTTGAGCATCAACATGAACATCATCATTAATATTATCACTAGGTTCATGTTCATTACCAGATTGTGTTTCAGCATCAGAAATATAAATGTCATTGGGATTCTCAGGTGTATCAACAATAGGTTCACTAGAAGCATGCAAAGTCCTATCATTTTTCTTTTTCTTCCTTTTAGAAGGACTAGGTGCATCAACATTAGTTCTCTGAGAATCTTGCTCAATTCTCTTAGGGTGGCCCTCAGGATAAAAAGGTTCCTGAGTCATTTTACCCCCTCTAGTCGCAACTCTAACAACATTATCATTTTCTTATTATTTAATTCATTGAGCAAATCATTCTGAGCTTTAATTACTTGTTCTACTTGAGTGGTAACCATAGAAGCATGTTTGCTAACAAGTTTAAGTTCACCTTTAATATCGGCCTTATAATCACCCAAGCGTCTAATCATATAAGCATTTTGTTTTAATTGTCTACCAAAATAAGCATTGAAGTCTTCTTGCTTAAACATAAAGTTATCAAACTCATCCAAGCACTGACTAGCAATTTTAGTAGGAGGGACTTCAACTTTATCATATCTATAGAGAGAATTTACCTTTACTACCTGTGTCGGGATATCAGGATCAGGAGGTTCTTCAGTAAATAAATAATTAAGATCATATGTTTACTAATAAGTTTAAGATCACCTTTAACTTTAGACATATAATCACTCAAGTGTTCAATCATATAAGCATTGCATTTCAATTGTCTACCAACATAAGCATTGAAGTTTTCTTGTTTAACAATAAAATTATCAAACTCATCTAAGCATTGGCTAGCAGACTTATAACGAGGAATATCACCTTCATCAAGTCTATAGAGATAATTTACCTTTACTACATGTGTCGGGTTATCAAGACCATGTATTTCTTCAATAGGTGGTAAATTCTTAACATCTTCAGCTTTAATACCTTTTTCTTTCATAGATTTCTTTGCCTCTTGCATATCTTCGGGACTGAGAAATAGAATACCCCTTTTCTTCGGAGTTGGCTTAGGAGTTGGTTCAGGAAGTGTCCAATCATTTTCATTACTCAACATATTATTCAATAGCAATTCAGCTTGATCAATAGTTCTTTCACTGAAAACACAACCAGCACAACTATCAGGTGGTCTCTGGAAGCATCGGTTAGTCCATTGTAAAAGATATCAAGTATTTCATTTTTCTTGAGAGGATGATCAAGCAAAGCATTAAGTAAGTGGACAAGCCTCCCCCAAGCTTGTGGGAGTCTCTCTTCTTCAATTTACACAAAATTATACATTTCCCTTAAGGCAGCTTGTTTCTTATGAGCGGGGAAATATTTAGCAGAGAAGTAATAAATCATATCCTGGGGACTATGCACATAACCAGGATCAAGAGAATTAAACCATGTTTTAGCATCGCCCTTTAATGAGAACGGAAATAACTTAAGGATAAAGTAATAGCGAGTTTTCTCATCATTACTGAACAGGGTGGCTATATCATTTAATTTAGTAAGATGTGCCACAATAGTTTCAGATTCATAGCCATAGAGAGGATCAGACTCAACCAAAGTAATTAACTCAGGATTGACAGAGAAATCATAGTCCTTATCAGAAATACAGATAGGTGAAGTAGCAAAAGCAGGGTCATATTTCATTCTAGCATTGAAAGATTTTTCTTTAAGCTTAGCTAATAATTTCTTAAGATCATATCTATCATTGCAAGCTAAAAAGTCTCTAGCAGTTTCTTCATCCATAACATAACCCCCAGACACAACAGGAAATTCATATCTAGGGGGAGAATCTTCATCATCACTTTCATCAATATTCAGTACAAAAAAATACACTTCCGTGATGATACATGTTTGTCACAGTAGGTCACGTTTTCTGTCATGCATGTACATCCATGACAAATTTATGACAGAATCAAGATAGTCAAACCTGTGTTGTCGTAGAAGTGTTCCATGACATTACCAAAATTATCATCACGGAAGTGTCCACTTCCATGATGATAAATCGCGCGTCACAGAAGTGCTTTCATCAAGGGTGACTGACACGTGGCATCCACCATAACGGAACGCCGTTAAGCTATCGGGTCCGGTTTTGGATCCAATAACCCGTTAACATCCCCGACCAATGGGGATTTTCCACGTGTAAAATCATCATTGACTGGAGGAAACACGTGTCGACTCACCGTTGGGACAGATGTCATCCACTCATTGGACCAAAAGCGCCTATGATACATCGACACGTGGCATGGCCCAACAGAGGCCCATTCCTATGAAAAGGCCGGCCTGTTTGACTTGGTCAAAAGGTGGGGGGCCGGCCCATGGCAAGCCTGTTATTGGCCTGTTCGCATATAGCCCATTTACAGCCCGCTAACCTAGGGCCCGTTTACGGCCTATCCGAATTAGGCCCAGTAGCATCATCTGGGCCGTCCAATATAATTCCAGACCGTTTTAACTTCCGGCCCATGTATAGCCCATGACGTCTTTCGGCCATATGAGGCCCTTATTACTCTCGGCCCATTAACGGCCGGTGGTAAAACAGGCCCGTAATGAACAGTGTATCACTTTATACCCATTAACGACACGTGGTGAAACTGGCCCGTAATGAACAGCGTATCACTTTATGCCCATTAATGGCCCATTCTTCCGTTGGGCCGCTTCCAGCCCATGTTATCTTCCAGCCTTCTCGGGGCCCATTTATTCTTGGGCTCATTTCCACCTTCGTTTACTTACGGCCCATTACTGTCATTTTCTGCTTGTGGGCCAAATTCAGCCCGTGGTTACAGTCGGCCTGTTTGTGGCCCGTTAATATGTTGGGTCGTTTTCATAGCGTCATCAAAATACGGCTGATTAACGACGGCCCATTATGGTCGGCCCATGAACGATTTCAACTCTAGCCCATTTACGGCCATAATATGGTGTGTTATTGGCCCATGTTTGGCTAACCGATCATACGGCCCATAGAAGGCCCATTGATGATACGACCCATAGAAGGCCCATTGTGTCTACGGCCCGTATAAGGCCCATTGTTTCTACGCGACTTAGAAGGCTCATTGTTTCTACGGCTCATAGGAGGCCCATGTTAACTATAGCCGGTGGGCATCAAAGTTCACCACCAGTGCAAATATTGGGAACACCCTACACTATGCAAAAATGTCTTGCTGTTTTCTTCAGCCGGTGGCTGCATGTTAAGAACAAATTTTGTATCGCACCAAAACAAATTACAACTATAAAACAAAAGGAAGGTTGGCATAAAAGTTAACAGTCTAGCAGATAAATGCACCACCAGAAGTTTAGAAGCTCAGTTCATTTGACATGACTATTACATTTTCATGATGTATTGTCCGATGGAGCACCATAACCTCCGCCTTCAATTCTCCTAGGCTCCTGAACAACATAGCAAATGTCTGATAGTCTGGTTTCAAAACCATGCATATCTTGACAACATCGAACAGTGTTTCTCCTTGTTTCACAAAGGGTCTCTGTTAGGAATGGACTTGTGTTTGCAGCGCAGATACAACATTGTTTTGAGCTTGCATATCTTGCTCATGAGGCAGTTTGGACGAGATTGCCTTAAAAACCAAGCCAGTATTACGCAGGAACCTGCTTTTGGCACAGTTAGTGGACAGGTACTGACCCACTACAGCAAGAGCTGACATTGCGGTTATAGTTGCCTCGCCACCTTTAGAAGGTGGCGGTTCCACCATTTTTTCCATAGCTCACTGAAAAGTTTTGGTTTTACATTAGTAGTACCAGAACCGAAGATATTAAGGAGGCAGCAAAACCGAACGAATTAGCTTTGTTCTATATATAGAACTTTTTCTGGTGAACCGATGTAAAATAATACTTGTATTTTATTGCAAAGTACATAATAATACTGGGTTCCAAACATATGACCATGTACCACCTAATGTATTGTCTATTTCTTCACATTGTATTAAGGGCTAAGGATAAGGAGACCAAGTTTATAGTACGGTAAGCATAGTATGACATCATTCATATCACAAAACAATTGAGAACAGACAAACATGCAATTGTAATGTTGTGTGGGCAAGTCCAGCATGGAACTAGATTACATGTCAAGATCAAAGGAACATCACTCCTCTCTTTTAAACCTTTTAAGGTGCAATGATACGCTAAGAAAATTATGTAAAAAATGAAAAGAGTAATAGACATTGGCTGCAAACCATGCAGTTCAAGGCACAAGTCAGAGTAAGTAGTAGTTAAAAGGTATGAGGATTAAGGACTTACAACAGCGGCTTTGACTGATGTAGTCATGCCCTTCTTCTTGCTGGTGTGACAGTCCTTGAAGATTTCCACAACATTTGGTTCAGGTCCTTTTTGGTCCTTGCGGGCTTTCCTCTGCATTTGGAACAAGTCAATATAGATCTGATAATATGGTACATCAAAAAGAGTGAAACAACAGCTAATTACAAGAGCCTCGCAGTGTGCAATATAGCTACGAGATCCTGTCGTCTGTTGGAATTTCACTTTTGTACGGTTGGCCTTGTTCTTTGAACAGTTCACCTAAAAGAAGATAGATTTGTGTGGCACACGCGTAAATAGGACTTCAACATGTGATCTGATCACATATATATAATGTACCTGATACTTCAGATCGGACCAGTGTTTAACGAGGCCTCTCCAGTCTTCATCAGATATATTTTCCACTGGAGATGTTTGGGCAAGTCCACTATTAGTCTTGCCTTCAAAGTGAGTTTTCCTCAAGTTATACCGATACTGTCACAGAGCATACTTGAAAACTTGGGTGCAAGCTTGTCTGGTTGCATCATCTTGGCTATTCAACTTGAACCTCATATGTTGAAAATTATGGGAGTCCCATTATCGGCAACCTAGAAAGTATTGGATAGAGCAAGACGATATTACTAGTTTCCATACATAACCATACTTACAGATAAATGGTCGAGGAAGGTGTTGAACTGGGTTTCGTCTTTGTCATTCCTATACTGAATACACGTTGGGAGGATACATACATGACACCTAACAGCAACCGCTGCCTCTGATACTAACTTGGTTGACTCTGTAGCATCACGTGGCCTTTTTAAACCTGCCTCAAAACGGATCTCCATTCTTCCTCCTCTAGATTTAGTTAACCTATCGAGCATTATCCTTGATGTTTGTTTCCTCTTGCGCCTAGGTGCTAGTCCAACAACAAACATAGGAAGTGTTAGTGTACATCAAACTGTGAGACTACATATAAAGAAGCATGCAGCTGTAACTTGACTCCAGCAACTACCTTCTTGCTGTTGAAGCTCACAAAGTTCATCTGATCTTGCCAACTCATAGTGTGTCAAGAGTGCTTCGGAAGTAGTGTCAGGTGGCAAGGGAGCTTGGGAACGTGCTGTCAGCTGAGTTGACCAACGAGTAAATCGTGCAACTGGTGGTACTGTGGAAGGTGTTGCAACAACTAGGGTTGTCTCTGCTTGTTTGGTGGCAGCTATTTGTTTCTGTTTGGCTTGTTCTGCAGCTCGTGTAGCACGGGATACCCTGTCGGTACAATTTTCCGCTGGACTTTGACCTTCTATTGCACCATCAGTACTAGCAGAATCTACAGGATTGTTCCACTTCCCTTTCCCTGTCGTTCTATCTTGTTTCCTCTTTCTCTATGCCATGTTAAGTCAAGCCGAAAATAAAAACGAATAACAATTTAGTTCTTTAGAACAAATGTACTTTGATGTAAGAACATGGTGTGATAGACAGATATTGTATGTTCTAGAAACAGGAACACGTGTCTTAGACACAAGTATAATGTGTAAAGTAAGCAGATGAAATTGAACAAAATTAGAAGCAATACAAGCTAGACATCATACATAACATGCAACATGTGATGGTGCACTAGGGGAGACGTGCTCATCACCAACACAGCTACGTTGACTGTCTATGCATGTGTTTTCTTGGAAATCTTCTTGGGGGGGTGGAGGAGTAGAATCTGTAGAGGCCCTCCATTTGGAAGCAACACCTTCATCCGCTCCTTTCTAACTTCCTTCTGCTTTATTGATTTTGAATTGTCAAGTAAAACTGACAAGAAAAAGCAATAAAATTCACTCTTCAGAACTCATTCGTGCATGATACTAACAATCACTACTTTGATGTAAGGCAAACACATGATTCCAGGATGGAATAATACGAAAAACAGGACGGCATGGCATATTCACAACTGTTTGTGTAAACTAAGATGAAACCATTTCACCAAATAAGAAGCAATGCAAGCTAGACACCACGTGAAAGATGCAACCAATATGACTCTGCCAAGTTAAAAGTGTCCCATCATAAATGGCATTTCAACAAATTAGAAGCAGCGCATGCTATAAATCATATCAAAGATGCAACTAATCACACTACATATACTGAAGGTGTCTCGTCATATTGATTTATGCGGGATACAAAAAAACAATAGTTTTATGTGAGGACATGCTTAATAGACAGATGTACTATGTACTAAATATAGGAAGGCATGTCACATTAACGGGTATAATGTATAAGCTAAGCAGAATAGCACATGCAGTTTAACTAGATTGGAAGAATTACAATCTAGACACCATATGCAACATGCAACCACATATCACGCTACCAAGTTAGATCAAGCACCTGCGGTGCTAGTGTAGGGGAATGCGGTAATCAACTACAGAGCTACGTTCACTATCTTCATCTAGCCTTGCTGTTTCTTGAGAATCATGTCGGGAGGCTGACACTGCATTCTTTAAATGAGGAGTAATCCACTTGCCTGACTGCCTCATCATAAGTGATTGATGAGGGATACACAAGAACATTAGTTTGATGTAAGAACATGGTTAATACACAGATGTACTAGTATGTACCAAAAACAGAAAGGCATGTCATATTCAAAGGTATGATGTGTAAGCTAAACAGATGCAATTTAACCAAATTGGAAGCACTACAAGCTAGACATCCAGCTGGAGTGGTGAGCATGATCATCTAGGACCTGAGAGCCTGGTGGGAGGCGGGCTGCTTGCCACCATCGCGGCTTTTTAGTTGGATTCCAGGTGATGCCTCTCTTTGTTGGGCTTGTCACTGGCTCGGCCAGTGCCCTGACTAGCTATTTGTCTTCCGGTGCTCACGGGATGGTGGTTCATGTAAAAAATATATCTTTCCTTATCTTAATAGAGACCGACTTCGGCCTTTCGAATACAAGCTAGACACCATATGGAACATGCAACCACATATGACACCGCGAAGTTAAAGCAAGCAGCTGGGATGGTGGTTCATTTCGAGCGAGGTCATCAACTCCAGAGCACGTTTACCATCTCCATCGGCTGACACTGCACCTATTATAAGGCTGAAACGTGTCTGGCCTATCCGCGTACGATGCTGGAGAGACTTCTCTCTTTTCTTTTTTGCTTCTCTCATAGCAGCAGAGTCTGAAATACCCTTGCATAAAAACACAATAGTGAGAGTATGGGTGAAGTGTGTGCAGAACTAGTGCACTGTAAAAGTAGCAGATATCAGGTGGTTGAAAAATAAATGACATGAGACATATGATAGCTCTACAACATTGCATGGCAAACAAAATTAGATTCTACTCCGTATGAATTTGTAATATATGAGCACAGGAAATACAGGTCCTCCTCGAGCACACCACCACATGTGGTCATATCAAGATAACGGTCGACTGAAAATAAATAGGTCAGTCGATTTTTTTAATGAACCGTCTTATCTATAAGGAATGGGCATATGGCCTTAGTCTACCTCCCGCCAGTCACTGTTGATGATCTTTCTCGAACCGCTACCGACCACCGGCCCAGACCCCTGCCTCCGCCGCCCCACCCTCCCCTCGACCTCACATCACCGCCGTGCTTGGCAGCGCCCCCAGGCCATCCCTTTAATTCCGGCTGACCTCCAGATCGGGCGCCAGTAGCTCTAGGCCCCACATGCCCCTAAGATAAACACCGAGGCGCTGCTTCCCCGGCGTAATAGGCAGACTAGCGCCTGTTACACCGGGGAATGCTTCTGTTAATTTGGAATCAACTGACCAGTAATTGAAATTCAGGGGGGCGATGGACCTCTAGCTAAGGTGAAACAGTATATGAGGAGAAACCTTGTGCATCACGAGTTACTTGGAACATCTAGTATCAAGAAGAAGTGGTTAACTAGTGTCTTCTGTGGGATGAATACCGTGCAATCAGACACGTAAGATTTGCACAAATAAGGGAAGAGGAGTACCATTTTTGATTGCTGGTGTGGTCGCCTCCACATGTCGTGCCGATCTTCTTCTTTTTGCTGGGGAAACCGATGTTCTGGAGGAGGGTGCAGGCTTGGATGAACCCATGGCCAAATTGTTGACTATGTTGCCGTGGCCGTATGTCGGCGGAGGGGAAGCAGATCCAAGGCGGCGAAGGACGGCGTAGCAGGAACAACTCCGGTGTGGTGGAGGGTGGCGAAGTTGGAACGGCATCGGTGAGGCGCGGGATGGCGTGGTTGAACTGGCTCGAGTACGGACGGCTCGGCCTCGGCTTCAACTACTAGCCATGGAGGGCGTTGCGGTTAAGGTTGCGATGGACGACGGCGTCGGGGTATCGGCTCCGGTGTGATGGAGGAGGGCAACGGTTGATGGGTGGAATGGGGTGGCGGACGGAGGACGCAGGGGTTTCGTCGCAGGTGGAGAGGTAGTTTTTGCGCCCATGGAGTACGAATGGGGAATCGGACGGGT
>NC_041392.1:408097687-408109691 GCF_002162155.2 Triticum dicoccoides
GTCTGGGATGCGCTTGTTTTTGGCTTTTTTGAACAGAAGATGGGACGCGCTTGTTTGAAATTTGGGGAAAGTACAAACTTTGCCCCCCTCTTAAATTTCGGACCTACTGCGGGTCGGGGGTAGGATGGTAATCGCAGGTGTCCCAAATAGTGGGCGGGAGCGATTTCGGCCACGCACATGTGTGCTTAGGCTGCCATTGTGTATGAATGTTTTTCAGAGGCGGTTGCGTGGTGTCTAGATGAAGCTACAAACCTACCCCGGTTTAGACCTTTGGACGTCGGCCGGTAGGTTTCACGGGTCGGAGTTATTAGAAAAGTAATTTCCTTGTACTACCAAACATTGGTCTCACGGGGTTTCGAGCGAGTAGAGGCTCTTTTGGCGCTTCGTTCGAAATTTTGAAACAGAAGCATTCACGTTTAGAGTACTCTTGAACATTGAGGATTGACCTAAATAGACAACGTTAAATTTGACCTTGTATGTTTGAAGAACTCATTAAATTATCTGCTTCTTTTTGAAATTTTGACACTTGAAAATCCTATAACTACGATTATTTTGGAATGGAGGAGCTAAATTAGAATCTATTTTGTACATGACTACATATGGTATTATGTACAAAATCAGAGCAAAGATTGGTGCCCCCATAATTTAGGTATGATTTACAAATGCATGATATCAAATTCAAATAATTGAATGGACTTCATGTTGAATTGATTTTTTTAAACCACCTTAAGTTGAATTCAAATGTATGCTAGTTCATAGGTAGCTATATATAATGTTCATTGTGTAACTTTCGTATGTATAATGTGCTTTACACACACAACATGAACTATGCTCACGTTTATATTCGATTGCTAAAGCGATGCATTGTCTGGAGTTCAAAATACTAACTATGTGGATCAATTGTGTCGAATAATAACATAGACATGCTCAAATTCGATAGAATCTAGATGTCTGATGGATCAATGACTGTTCCTTACGTGAATTGCAAATATCATGATCACATCCTAATATTTGGATACAATTTATATCTTTAATCAATGTGTACAGCAGTCTTGTACATGTAGTTTCACTCTCCATCGGTGGTCTCTCACACATGCTCACACACTCTCTCCCAAGGTGTCTTTCTCGCACACATGCTCTCGATATAACCCTCCCTCCCTCTCGTAACCATTTACGACTGTTTTCACTAACCTTTATCACAAGCACTCTTCCTCTCGCAAGCATACACACACATAATCCCCATCGACCATTTCTATATACATAGACCTGCCTACGTGTCTCCTGTACGCACATTATCTTTAGGCCTGACTCTCACACATTGTCTCACACCTCTCTTCCTAATCGACAAGTATGATTCTAGCAGAGCATTCTGTAGGATGCCCCTTAAAGTTAGGTTGGATGAATAGTAATATCAGAGATAAAGGGGTTACCTTAGTCCAAGAACCTAGGGTTACAAATCCTAGCCGGCTTTGTCAGTGGACACAGAGTCCTTCGCAATTATGCTATCTTTGTCTTGTACGACTAGTCATCCATGGGTCTCCCTAAATGCGTCACGGGCCGACCAATGTGGCGCAGGACGGAACCGAACGAAGGGCCTCACCTCGACCCACCGGACCTCATGTGGTGACACACCCTCTGCCCCCACGTCATGTTATCTTCTCACACCCACACATACCAACACAGACACCACAAACAAAAAAATATATTCTCCTGGTGCCTCTATCCACTCCCCCTTGCATATACACACTCAAGGGAATCTCTCGCCGTGATGTCATATTCGTCTCTCTCTCTCTAGACCACTCTCATTTCTCATGCTATCTCTCCCACGCCCCCTGTCGGCCCCTCTATCCATGCCTCTCTCGAATACGTAATACACACACATACCTCTCTAGGCCCTGCCAAATGCATCAACTACACATTCACACATGTTACATCACGTACCCATTGATCTAAAAAGCCCTCTCTTCATGTTTAATTTTGTTGACGTCCTGGGAACGGGGTTCCCTAGACTTGCCTGCCTGCGGCCCGCGGCGTGGCTGAGCCTACATGCCGTATGGCCCATCTTCACCAGCAAAGCATCCAAGACCCTCACGAGGGTCCAAGCCTCGCGAGGCGGACGACGCAAGACCTCCTCGGGAGTAGCCTAGCTAGGCAGGCTCACGAGGAGCGGAGATATCAAGGCGGGGCAAACCTCACGAGACTCTCGTGACGTGAGCCATGACGCACGACACCAGGCGGGCGCCAGGCTGGCGCCAGCACGAGCAACGTCCTTGTTTCCTCTTTGGTGCTATGGAGGCCAGCGCAGGCGAAGAGTACCGAGGCATTGGGAAAAGGTTGCTATATTGGTGCAATGAGACCAAGACCAGGAGGACGACAAGATGGAGGTCATCGTGGAGCCCAAGACGGCGTCACCACCAGAGCCTTTGGCAGGCGAAGACCACTTTTGTCATGATAGCTTGTACTAGCTACCCCCCTTCGATTTAGCCCGCCATTGTTGGCTCCCTTCCCGCTTGATATTTGGGAAGAGGAACAAGGCCAGTATAAAATAGGACTAGCCACCACCTTAGAGAGGAGACGGATCATTCAGACCATCTTGACACACACAAGCTCAACGAGCTCAAGAACACCTCAACCTCAGGAGGCTATTCTTCCTTTGTACTGTTCATCATCAGCCCTAGAGGCAATCCACCACCACCACACTGGAGTAGGGTATTACACCCCAACGGTGGCCTGAACCAGTATAAATCTTGTGTCTTTCTGTGTTGCAAGTTCGTCAAGTTCGTCTGCGAGATCTTAGTGAGCTAGGGCGTAGATTGGTAGGAAGGAAAGACTTCGCGCGCACCCAAGTGTTTGAACCTTAAGGGTTTGCCGGAACCCCACATCCGACACTTGGCGCGCCAGGTAGGGGTGCGCCGAGGCTTCTCTCCACCAACCAGCACCCCGTACTGCCGCACTACGCTCCCATGGCAGGTGCCTCGCCACCAACCTCTGCGGCCAACACCAGCAACACGGAGTCTGGGTACCGAGCCCTGGCCCCCGCTCTGCGGCGAGTGCAGTGGCCGGCCAAGTTCAAACCAGAGATGCCGCCACGTTACGATGGCGCGGCAAACTCGGCTCCGTTCCTGCTAGCATACGAGGAGGCCGTCCTCGAAGCCGGAGGCGACGACAAGATCATGGCAAACTTGTTCCCCCTGGCCCTCGCCGGCGAGCTGCGCGCCTGGCTGCTCAACCTCCTGGGATCCACGGTGACATCCTGGGGGGAACTCCGCGACCTCTCCACTGCGCGCTACACAGCGTCGGCACACCACGCAGTCGTGGCACTGCTGGGTGGCTCCCAAGCGCCTCCTTCAGATCGCCACGTCAAGCCTTTCTTCCGTCAGATTGGGGCAACCTGCAAGCGCCCGGGGGCTCCGCCGGGTTGCGCTGCGCCGGAGGCCGACCTCACCTTTGACTCGGAAGACCACCCCGGCTCTATCGCCGGCTCTGGGATGCTCTCGATGCTATGCACGCCCACCATCTGCAATGTGGCCGTCACCAAGACCCTCATCGATGGCAGCGCCAGCCTCAACTTGCTCTCCATGAAAGCCTTCAGCCTTCTTCATGTGCTGCTCGAATGGCTCGGCATCAGCCCTTCACAGGAGTGGGTGGTGGAGCGGCTCACCCTCTGGGGCAGATCCACCTCCCTGTCACCATTGGCACGCGAGACAACTATCGCACTGAGCTGGTGGACTTTGACATCGCCCGCGTCGGTCTCCCGTACAATGCCATCCTCGGGTACCTGGCTCTCACTCAGTTCATGGCGGCGACTCACCCGGCCTACAACCTCATGAAGATGCCAGGGAGCAAGGGCATCCTCACCATCAAGGGGGGTGCTAAGGAGGCCGTGGCGGCGCTCAGGCTCGCCTTTAAGACCGCGGCAGCAGCACAGCCAGCCAGCGTCGGTACACCCGAGGCTAAGGAAACCGCGCCCACCAAGAAGAAGCAGCTATTCACTCAAGACAAGGCGGAGACCAAGCAGGTGCCGGTCGGTGAGGATGGGTCTTCAAGAGCCACCTTCACCATAGGAACCGGCCTTGACCCGGACAAGAAGAAGCTTTGGTGAGGTTTTTGCGCGCGAACAAGGAGATATTCGCGTGGGAGCCCAATCAGCTGGTAGGGGTCTTGAGAGAGGTAATCCAGCATCATATGAGGGTGTGCCCCAACGTACGCCCCGTGAAGCAGCGAGCAACACGGCAGTCCATAGAGAACAAGGCCTTCATCGTCCAAGAGACACGCAAGCCGGAGGTGGCAGGTACCATCTGAGAAGTTCGATACCCCGAATGGCTGGCGAACCCCATCGTAGTACCGAAGAAAGGCAGGAAGGAACAGATGTGCGTTAACTTCACCAACCTTAACAAAGTGTGCCCCCAGGATCCTTTCCCGCTTCCACGCATCGACCAAATCATCGACTCCACTGCCGAGTGCGACTTGCTCTGTTTCTGCATGCATTCTTAGGATACCACCAAATCAAGATGGCGGTGGAGGATGTGGAGAAGGCAGCCTTCCTGACACCATGCGAGGTGTACTGCTACACCTGTAGGACCTTCGGGATGCGCAACACGGGCGCAACCTTTCAACGGTTGATGCAAATCACCTTGGGGCGGCAGCTCGGCAGAAACATAGAGGCCTACATTGATGACATAGTGGTCAAATCTCATGAGGCGAGGACGTTGATTCAAGACCTAGGGGAGACCTTCGAGAGCTTGCGCCAAGTGAACTTGAGGCTTAACCCGGAGAAGTGCGTGTTTGGTGTCCCCTCCGGCAAGCTACTAGGGTTCCTCGTATCCCACAGAGGGATCGAGGCGAACCCGGAGAAGATCAAGGCCATCAAAGACATGAGCCCATTGCAGACCCTCAAGGAAATGCAAAATCTAGCAGGGTGAGTGACCGTGTTAGGCCGTTTGATCTCCAAGCTAGGCGAGCGCGCCTTACCCTTCTTTAAGCTCATGAAGAAGAAGGGCCCGTTCGAGTGGACCCCGGAGGCTGACCGGGCCTTCCAAGACCTCAAGCAATACCTCACCAGTGATGGTGGCACCGCGGCCTCTCGAGCCTCTGGTGCTCTACCTTGCCGCCACCCCGTACTCCGCCAGCGCAACGCTGGTGGCAGTTCGGGAGGAGCGCCAAGGCAAGGGTGTGCAGCGCCAAGCTAGAGCTGATGCAACACGGGGTCAGGAAGGCGCGGCAAAGCCATCAGTGGCGGAAGACCAAGCTCAACAGGGTAACATCGCAGAAGCTCCTGAGGACGGCCAGGTCTCAGGAAACCCACCACCTCAGGATATGCCACAATCTCTGCGGGACCCGAGCCTCGACAGAGTGCCAGCCCTCGTCGAGCATCCGGTGTACTTCGTCAGCACCGTACCGCGGGACGCGAGGGCGCGCTACCCCATGCCGCAAAAGCTCCTGCCCACACTCTTGGTGGCCTCGCGCAAGCTGCGACACTACTTCCAGGTTCACCCCATCAAGGTCGTCTCAGCCTACCCATTGGAGAGGGTGCTCAGGAGCCCTAACTCAGCCGGAAGGGTTGCTGAGTGGAACATCGAGTTACAAGCATTCCAGTTGGAGTTCAGCATTACCAGGGTCATCAAGGGAGCCGCACTTGACGATTTTGTGGCCGAATGGACAGATGTCCCGGCTCTTGAGGAAGGAGAAGACCGGTCCACCTCCCAGGAAGCGAGGCACCAGACGGCTGGGTCATGCATTTCGATGGCGCCTTCGTGCATCAGGGCGCGGGGGCTGGAGCAGTGCTCATCTCGCCCACTCAGGACAAGCTCTACTACGTCGTGCAACTCTGTTTTCTGCACGGCGAGAAGATCTACAACAACATCGCGGAATACGAAGGCCTCATAGCTGGCCTGAGGGCTGCGGCGGCTCTAGGGGTGAAGTGCCTCACCATCAAAGGCGACTCACAGCTCCTCGTCAACTTTTCCAACAAGGTATATGAGCCGAAGGACGAGCACATGGAGGCCTACCTCACAGAGGTGCGCGAGATGGAAAAGCAGTTCTCGGGCCTGGAGCTACAGCACATGCCCCGAGGCACCAACAAGGAAGCTGATGACATCGCCAGGAGAGCATCCAAGCGGCAACCGCAAGAGCCCAGCGTCTTCGAAGAGCGGCTCTTCAAGCCATCAGCTTCGCCACCTCTCTCAAGCATGACTCAGCCTCGGGAGGAACTCCCGCAGCCCCCGGCCATGGGAGCCCCAGCCTACGGCCCGACCTTAGGAGCTCGGCTGCTCTTAGCGCTCGAGCCCCAGGAGGAGTGCTGGATCAAGGAATTCAAGGAGTACCTGATGCACGGGACGCCGCCGGAGAAGGAAGAGGACGCGGAGTGCGTGGCCCGGCAGGCCACGACATACTGTATCCAAGACGGCGAGTTATACAGGAAACGACCGAACGATGTCACGCTGCGCTGCATCCCCAGCGATCAAGGAAGGGAGTTGCTGATTGACATACATGGTGGTGATTGCGGACACCACTCATCATCACGGACCCTCGTCGGCAAGGTGTTCCGCAGTGGGTTCTATTGGCCTACAGCACTCAACGACGCGGCCGAACTGGTGAAGTCCTGTGAAGCTTGCCTATTCCATGCCAAGCAAATCCATCAGCCTGCTCAGGGCCTCCAAACCATCTCGCTCACATGGCCGTTTACGATCCGGGGGCTGGACATCCTAGGCCCGTTTCCCCGGGCTCCAGGGGGCTACCGCTATCTCTATGTCGCCATCGACAAGTTCACCAAGTGGGCGGAAGTGGAAGCCATCCGTACCATTCCAGCCGGCTCTGCTGTCAAGTTCATCAAGGGCCTCGTGAGCCACTTCGGGGTCCCCAACCGCATCATCACAGATAACGGTTCACAATTTACTAGAAAGCTCTTCAAAACCTACTGTGCTAGCCTTGGAACACAGATCTGCTACGCTTCGGTGGCCCACCCCAAGAGTAACGATCAGGCCGAGCGCACTAATGCGGAGGTCCTGAGGGGCCTCAAGACCAAGACCTTCAAGAAGAAGCTGGAGGCCTGCGGCAGGGGCTGGCACGACAAGGTCCAGTCCGTGTTGTGGTCCCTCCAAACCACCGCCACCAAGCCAACGGGCGAGACCCCATTCTTCCCCGTCTACGTAGCTGAAGCATTCCTCCCTCGTGAGGTTAAGCATCACTCCGCACGGGTCCTAGCATTCGACGAAACGCAGCAGGACGCCATGCGGGGGATGGATCTCGTGCTGGGGGAGGAACACCGTCACGAAGCCACGTTGAGGGCAGCAAGGTACGAACAAGCACTGCGGCGATACCACTGCCGCAACATACGCTCCAGGACCCTCGAGGTGGGCGACCTTGTCCTGAGGCAGGTCCTCTCTAGGGAAGGGCTGCACAACCTCTCGTCCATGTGGGAGGGCCCGTTCAGGGTTGTCCATGTCTCCAGGCCAGGTGCAGCGCGCCTGGAGATGCAGGTCGGGATACCTAACCAGAACTCCTGGAACATCCAGCACCTCCGAAAGTTCTATCCATGAAGCAAGGCCGAGAGCCTGAGAAGCAAGGCCCAGAGCCTGAGAAGAAAGGCCCAGATCCTATGAAGAAGGCCCGGTGCCTGTGAAGAATAACCACCAGTGACACTCTCATGTAATAATGAGTGGGGCTGTACACGCCCTGGAGTCTCAGGAGCGCCGGCCTCAGGCCCTGGGGCTCCCTCCCACGCCTAGTGGACAACACCTAGCTCTGCGCTGGTGAGAAGACTTGAAGATTAGATTAGGTGCCGGATGCGCCTTTTCATTTGCTTTCCGTAGTTGACTCGCTTTTCCTCAATCAAAGTTTGCCTTTGGCGTTCCTTACCGATTTGATTCCCTCGCCTCTCACTGCACTTTTCCGGCTCGAATTTGCTCGTGTTCTCTCTCTCGCATGCCTCGCGAGGGGGATAGGCAGGTGCCCTCACGAGCATTTTTCTCCTTTCTACCTTCTTGCGAGCCACCCTCGTTCGAGCCCAAAGGCTGGCGCACCTATCCTAGTCCGTGCCCCTCGGGTACCGCGACACAAAGCGCTAGGTCAGGGCTAGGATGAACGGCAAATCTTTTAACGCACTTCCTAACGAGTTTTTCGCAGTTTCTGAGCGAATGCAGGCCACCGAGGCAAGATGAATGCGAGGAAATAAACGCTTTGCAAGGAAGAGGATGTCCTAAGTATACCAGGTTAAGTTATCTTTGCGCAAAATAATGATATAGCACGAGAACATCACGCATACTGATATAACCAAGGAACCTTAGTTCGATACACGCCCCCCTGGGCCCATGCTGCTTTCATTCTTCATGCAGGAAAAGAGCAAAACAAAAGTAGCGTTGCAGCGATCCGCGAGGACAGGCACCTAACACTACCCCGAGCCTAGCCAGATCCTTCCTCACACTCCACGGAGGTGTGGCGACGAGAAGATCCACCATCGCCTTCAAGATGGGCGCGACGGCGTGGCGGCAGGGCATAGGAGCCACTACTGGAGCTGTAGCCGGAGGAAGAGCCGCCGTAGCTAGATGAGACACGATCACCAGCGAGGGTGGGCTCGCCCTCGTCCTCGTCGCGACCGTCCCCAAGGCCGAGTACCTCCTCACCGTCGTTCGCCTCGGGGCAGCACCCAGCGCGGCGACCATCTTGCCCAAACACCCTCACATAAAGGGTCGACCCACCATCGTACCTAAAGTGGAGGGTGCACCGCCTGCCAGGCCGCGCGCGCGGGCGAATGTCTGCCAGCCGCGGGCCAGGGCTATGTTGCCCGCAGCGGAAGTCTCGACCGCAACCCAAGAGGCCTTGCTGCAGCAGCCAGAGTCCGCTTGGACCAGAGGCCGCCAGTTCGCCAGCTAAGAAGCGCGGTAGTTGGAGCCAGTTGCCAGCCGGGTTCTCTGACCAGACGACGAACTCCGGCGACACCTCTGCCGTGTGGAAGCGCGGACGAGGAGGCCGCGCCACCATCGCACTCCTCCCCTCATCAACTAGACCTCCCTGGCTGGGATGACCTACTCCGCGTGCCATGGCGCTGTCTCGGCAATGGGCCACGATAGGGGTCGCGGCATGTTTACGCGGGCGGCCGCGGCCGCGCTTGGGCGCCGGGGAGCCGGGTCCCTCGCGAGGGGATTTCCCCTTCTCGACGGTGGAGGACATCCTTCATGGTGCCATGGGTGTCACTGCAAGTGATGGAGCGAGGAGGAAGGAGCAAGCAAGCAAGGAAGAGATGTGCAACAGGGGCTCCGCCCCTCCCCATTTATAGCAAGGGAAGGCCAACCGGCATCTCCCACGATCGCAGGTAATGATGGTTTTCCTTGCATGTCGTGGGGACCTGACAAGTCGAGCAGTTGCCGAGACGACGTGGGGAAGCGGAGACGCCCACGTCCAATCAACCACCACGCGCCAACCAAGGCCGCATGCTTTTTGGGCCCGCGGCGCTTCGTACTTGGCCCTTGGCTTTGCCGCAAAGCCAAGCCCGAGCGCACCTTGGGCCCAGGGGCTACTGTCGGCGTCCTGGGAACAGGGGTCCCCAGACTTGCCTGCCTGTGGCCCGTGGCATGGCTGAGCTTGCAGGCCATACGGCCCATCTTAACCAGCAAAGCATCCAAGACCCTTGCGAGGGTCCAAGCCTCGCGAGGCGGACGACGCAAGACCTCCTCGGGAGTATCCTAGCTAGGCAGGCTCACGAGGAGCGGAGATATCAAGGAGGGGCAAACCTCACGAGACCCTCGTGACGTGAGCCATGACACACGGCACCAGGCGGGCGTCAGCGCGCGTAGCGTCCTTGTTTCCTCTTTGGTGCTAAGGAGGCCAGCGCAGGCGGAGAGTACCGAGGCATCGGGCAAAGGTTGCTATATTGGTGCAACGAGACCAAGACCAGGAGGACGGCAAGACAGAGGTCATCGTGGAGCCCAAGACGGTGTCACCACCAGAGCCTTTGGCAGGCGAAGACCACTTTTGTCAGGATAGCTTGTACTAGCTGCCCCCCTTCGAATTAGCCCGCCATTGTTGGCTCCCTTCCCGCTCGATATTTGGGAAGAAGACCAGGGCCAGTATAAATAGGACTAGCCACCACCTTAGAGAGGGGACGGATCATTCAGACCATCCTGACACACACAAGCTCATCGAGCTCAAGAACACCTCAACCTCAGGAGGCTGTTCTTCCTTTGTATTTGTGACGCCCCCGATTTAATTGTACACTAATCATGCACGCAAATGTGTACGATCAAGATCAGGGACTCACAGGAAGATATCACAACACAACTCTACAAATAAAAAAAATCATACAAGCATCATAATACAAGCCGGGGGCCTCGAGGGCTCGAATACAAGTGCTCGATCATAGACGAGTCAGCGGAAGCAACAATATCTGAGTACAGACATAAGTTAAAAAAGTTGCCATAAGATGGCTAGCACAAACTGGGATACAGATCGAAAGAGGCGCAGGCCTCCTGCCTGGGATCCTCCTAACTACTCCCGGACGTCGTCAGCGGGCTGCACGTAGTAGTAGGCACCTCCGGTGTAGTAGGGTTCGTCGTCGACGGTGGCATCTGGCTCCTGGACTCCAGCATCTGGTTGCGACAAGCAGAAAGAAAGGAAAGGGGGAAAAAGGGGGAGAAAGCAACCGTGAGTACTCATCCAAAGTACTCGCAAGCAAGGAACTAAACTACATATGCATGGGTATATGTGTAAGGAGGCCATATCAGTGGACTGAACTGCAGAATGCCAGAATAAGAGGGGGATAACTAGTCCTACCGAAGACTACGCTTCTGGCAGCCTCCGTCTTGCAGCATGTAGAAGAGAGTAGATTGAAGTCCTCCAAGTAGCATCTCCAAGTAGCATCTCCAAGTAGCATCTCGAGTAGCATAATCCTACCCGGCGATCCTATTCTCGTCGCCCTGTAGAAAAGCGATCACCGGGTTGTCTGTGGAACTTGGAAGGGTGTGTTTTATTAACTATCCGGTGCTAGTTGTCATAAGGTCAAGGTACAACTCCAAGTCGTCCTGTTACCGAAGATCACGGCTATTCGAATAGATTAACTTCCCTGCAGGGGTGCACCACATAACCCAACACGCTCGATCCCATTTGGCCGGACACGCTTTCCTGGGTCATGCCCGGCCTCGGAAGATCAACACGTCGCAGCCCCACCTAGGCACAACAGAGAGGTCAGCACGCCGGTCTAAATCCTATGCGCACAGGGGTCTGGGCCCATCGCCCATTGCACACCTGCACGTTGCGTACGCGGCCAGTGAGCAGACCTAGCAACCTCCATTACAAAGGAAGTTGCGTTAACGCAGTCCAACCCGGCGCGCGCCACTCAGTCGCTGACGTCAAGAAGGCTTCGGCTGATACCACGACGCCGGGATACCCATAACTACTCCCGCGTAGATGGTTAGTGCGTATAGACCAAATGGCCAGACTCAGATCAAATACCAAGATCTCGTTAAGCGTGTTAAGTATCCGCGAACGCCGAACAGGGCCAGGCCCACCTGTCTCCTAGGTGGTCTCAACCTGCCCTGTCGCTCCGCCACAAAGTAACAGTCGGGGGCCGTCGGGAACCCAGGCCCACCTCTACCGGGATGGAGCCACCTGCCCCTTCAGCCCCCTTCTCCGAACAGTATCACAGGTAATGTAACAGTGTAAAGTATATAGTATATGCCCGTGATCACCTCCCGAAGTGATCACAGCCCAGTAGTATAGCATGGCAGACGGACAAGAGTGTAGGGCCACTGATGGAACACTAGCATCCTATACTAAGCAGTAGGATAGCAGGTAAAGGTAACAACAGTAGTAGCAAGGACAGGCTATGCAGCAATATAGGATTAACTGAAAACAGTAACATGCTACACTACTCTAATGCAAGCAGTATAGAGAAGAGTAGGCGATATCTGGTGATCAAAGGGGGGGCTTGCCTGGTTGCTCTGGCAAGAGAGAGGGGTCGTCAACTCCGTAGTCGAACTGGTCAGCAGCAGCGTCGGTCTCGTAGTCTACC
>NC_041392.1:408109762-408117265 GCF_002162155.2 Triticum dicoccoides
GGGGGGGGGGGAAACAGTAAATACATAGCAAGCAAGTGCATAACGATGCATGACATGACAAGTATCGATGCTAGGTGTGCCCTAACGTGGTATGAGGTGGTACCGGTTAAGGGGGAAACATCCAGGAAAATATCCCCGGTGTTTTCGTGTTTTCGTGTTTTTCTTTTCTTATTTTTCCTTTTCTGTTTCAAATTTTAGACCCACATTATTTTTACTTAGTAAAATATGACAACAACTCCTAAAATAACGTTTCAAAATAACCCTCAGCCACAAAAGGTTTTAACCCAAAATAAATTAGTTTTGTGTTTTATAAAATACCAAAGGCATTTAAAAAAGGTTTTTGCTACCGTTTAAATCATTTTAGTGCATTTATACATTATATAAAAATGTGGATTATTCATCATAGTCATCTGTGCAATAACTGACACAACCCGGACATTTTGGTTTTTAATATTTGAAAACTTTTGATGTTTGCCTAATTTTGAATTTGAATTAGAATCGGTTTCGAACTAACGCAAGATTAGCATCAGTAATCAAGGTGACGTGGCATCATTAGTAGATGGTTGCTGTAGCTTAATCATCCGGGCGTCACAATTCTCCTCCACTACAAGAAATCTCGTCCCGAGATTTAAGAGGGGAGTAAGGGGGGAAGGTTTGGTAACGAATATAGCGGGTCTTCTCATCCTAGCTTGCTCTTCTTGAAGAGGTCAATCCAATATATTGATGCCTTCATACTTCTGCTTCAGGTCAAAATGATGAAGTCGTCATCCTTTCTTCGGGATCTTCATCGTACTTACGAAAAGGATATGGGGGAAGACTCGGGAAGGGCGGGCCTTACCAGGTTGACTATCTGGTACATAACTCAGGGAATGGGGTAGGAAGTAACTCTCGAATTGAACTTAAGAAAATATCGAGAGTAAAGTAAGAAGGTACCATGAGAAGTTTCAAACGGATAGGCCATTGTTCGATGTCTGAAACAACATGCGAAAGGGGTCCAGAGCAATGAGATTGAGTATTGCGTCTGCTACCAAAATAGATCACTTGGGACGGTGGCCCGTGAATTACATACGAGGCCGCACGCGAGGAACAACCTTGGGAAGAGGGGGTGCAGGAGAGTCAGGTTTCGATCCTGTGGAACTGTGGGTTATGGGCCCACCATGTGGTTGAAAGTAGGAAGGGGGCCGACATTTTGCACAGTCATGATAGTAAGGCGTGTCAAAGGGTAGCCTGTCAGATATGTCGGCAACAACATCGATACCAAGGGCGAGGGACGAAGAGAACCATTTCCTGCTCGTTGAACGAGGCGGACCAATAGGCAAAGTTCTCGTCCATCGGTGGCTACCAGAATGTCATCAAAATAGTAACAGGGTTACACCAGACAGGAAGGTACACCGAGGTGTTTACCTAAGCAGGGGATTACCACTGCTCGGTTAAGTAGTTTACAAGAAAGTTTGAACAAAACAACGGGAAGGAAGATGTGCTTAAAACACGTATATCAGGGGTATATCCTTCCCCAGGACAAGCAGAGCAAGATATCCATGACAGGATATTATGTAGAAAACTCTTTAGGTAGGGGAGAGAATTTTCATGACATTGCCCATACAACGGTGTTTGGGTAATTGAGCAAGAAACATTTAGCATTGGGCTTCAAGTGGTCTTGTTGAAAATCGGAGTACCGTAGACATGCTTCGAGATAGCATTGACATGGTCATCAGGTGAAGATCAGACTTTGGAAACACGAAGGATTCATCAGGAATAACTTGTAGAATAAGTCTTACAGTTTCCTCATGGAAGAATGGATAACCTTGTTGGAAAGGAATCTATAACAACATGGCCTCCGGCCAGGTGTGCTAGGCACGACAGCACCTTACCGGGTCACATAAATACCATTCTTATAACTCTTGGAAATATGTTCCAACCATCATATCTGACCGAGATTCAGATCCGATTGGTGTCAGGATACCTCAGACTTAGGATATCTGAGAAGAAAAGGGGTAACGCAAGTTGACGAGATGATATTGTAAGATTCTCGGGGAAATGAACTATGTAGTGATTTCCGTTATCAGTAGTCCATCATTAACCCAAGGAGAGGACAAGGAGGTGTCTGGTGAACTCAACGGCAATTCACCGAGATTCCCAAAAGATGGATGTCCACAATTAAGTGAACAAGGAGATAACATTGGTCAGATCAAATGATATAAGGAAATATGCTCGAGGAAAACATACACAATTAAACATTGGTTGAAAGGTGCGCCCGAAATATGGGTTGGGTTGCACGACCAATGTCAGAATGGTGATTCAATAGTCAATAGCCTAAGAATGAACCTCCGACCATTAACTTCAAAAAAAATTAGGGTTGCTAGAAGGAAAGAATCCAAACAACACCGTTCACTGGTTGGAATTAACACAGGGACCAAGAAAGAATGGTGATGGTGAGAAGTATTTCTATGTCAAGAATTCTCAAGAGGTGGAACAAATCTCAGAACATTCTTGACATAAAGGATGGTAATACTCCAAGGTAAAGAAGAACAACTGTTGGATAGCAAGGAACTCAAGGTATAACACCAAACATGAACAAGCTTGTGTTGGTGGGAGGGCAATAAAGTGGTCGACGATAATACAATTCATCGAGGGCAAGGATGGTATTTCTCATCATGAACTCAATTGATATCCTGGATGAGCTCAGAATGTTGATGATCACGACACCTTTGTTGCGAGAGTTCATGAAGATGTAATCGATCGGTGACGACATCAAGTCAAGTAATGATGAAGTGAAAGGTTATTGGAACCAAAGTACGACACAAACTCGAAACCAAGCTTGTTGTTCAAGGCGAATTGATATGACGATTAGGATCGACGTAAGGTTAGTTCATCGTCGAAAATTGGTGCTCCGAGAATAAGGACCAGGTAGCACAGTTAGAATCGTCACGACAATGATATAGCCAAACAGGCTAGGAATGGCGTGATCGGGTACAAACTCGTACTTATAGAAGCTTACTGAAGAGTTGTTGAACCGTAGAGCAGACTCGGTTCAGTTATCGGTGTCTTTGAGTGGTCAATAACTCAGAGCCCGCGAAAAATTGGAATCAGTGGGAAGGTAGCACTTGATGAAGAACTCATAAAACGTTATGCAGTTCCATGATAATCTTGAGATACCAAGGGGTAATACTCAACGACAAATCAAAGTAGAGGTTGGACTGGGGTATTACTCTGTAGAAGACAAGTGCTTAAACTTGCACGAGAAATGGTATTTAAAGGAGATCATGGTCGGAACCACGATTACAAAAGGCCAGATCCTAGATATAAGATGAACTTATACCAAAGGAATAATTTATTTAAGAGAAGCTTTAATGATAAGATCTACATCGTGTCCATGGGCATGAACACAAGTTCAAGGTCGACTCCCACTTCTCCAATGCATAACCTTTCATTCACTTCTCACGTTCGATGATGTTGCAGTGTTGAGATTTTATCTGGTGAAGCACCAGAAGAGTATGACTCGCGAAAACTTTTGGGTTCACACGGTTTAGAGAAGGCATATGTTCAACCCATAGGGGCTTCTTAGAAACATATACCACAAGTTTCAAGAGTAAATAACACAAGCCCGAAAGCAGAGCATGGTTGACCAAGCAGAGGATACAACTTAACAAAGGCATTATGTATCAGGGGAAGAACTCACAAGGTGATCAAATGTGAAGGACACTGTCGGATAACAATCCAACAAAGGACTTGATGGTCCACAAAGGATCTGATACGAGTATTGGTACTCAACTAGAGGAAGAAGAATGCAAGGAGATCAGATTATAGAAACAACTGACTAACTCATTTGTCAAATGCAAAGGAAATATGATTTCCAAATCAAGGGATCAGAAGCAATGCTCTGATTAGGGATGGATAAGTTGAATAGCCTTATGGTACAATCAACGGCAATTGGATTGGTCGAGAACCAATTCCAGTTAAAAGAATGGTAGCTCAGCCGGAAAAGTAACTTATAAGGATCAAAGATGATTGCGTGTATTCGCAAACATATTGAGTCAACAGACTCAAAAATGATAATGACAAGGAATGTCAATAAGACTACGAGAGTTATGGGATTAACCATAATGCAAGCAAGCAAGAATTTCAAGAGCCAAAGACTGCTCGGGATTTTAGGAAGATCGAATGGCATTTCGAAGACTTTTGTGAAATACATGAATCAACTGGGGATGAGCGGATACTGGATAAGTGCGAGAAATTATCCGTATGGGTATTCAGGTGGTAAGAAACTGCAAGGCAGTAGGCATAAGTATTCTAAGAACAACAACGAGTATTTCGGGGTGTCTTGTAATAAAAGACAACTGGGGACTAAGTAAGAACGGTGTATGAATTTATTCATAGGGATATTTCGATGGTAGTGAATTGCAAAAGCAATGGGCAGTCCCGAAAGAGTATCGGAAAGTAACTTTGAAATCTTCATGTGCAGTCGGCGATCATCTAGACTGAAGGGGCTCTCAGGGAGAAAGCGTTTTCGAGAACCTAAAGTTAGATTTTAGAAAATCATTTAACCCGAATAGAAGAGAGATCAGAGACCCAGAGTATAGATGAGGAGTAAAAGATCCTAATACCACCCAATGGCGACGTGGGCCCGTAAGGCACACAGCCAAGTTAGTAAAAGTTTTGCAATGACTAGACTCAACTTCGGCCAAGGATTGTGGAAGGGGGAGTCCTACAGGCAGTCGGCTCTGATACCAACTTGTGACGCTCCCGATTTAATCGTACACTAATCATGCACGCAAATGTGTACGATCAAGATCAGGGACTCACGGGAAGATATCACAACACAACTCTACAAATAAAAAAAAAGCATACAAGCATCATAATACAAGCCGGGGGCCTCGAGGGCTCGAATACAAGTGCTCGATCATAGACGAGTCAGCGGAAGCAACAATATCTGAGTACAGACATAAGTTAAACAAGTTGCCATAAGATGGCTAGCACAAACTGGGATACAGATCGAAAGAGGCGCAGGCCTCCTGCCTGGGATCCGCCTAACTACTCCTGGACGTCGTCAGCGGGCTGCACGTAGTAGTAGGCACCTCTGGTGTAGTAGGGTTCGTCGTCGACGGTGGCATCTGGCTCCTGGACTCCAGCATCTGGTTGCGACAACCAGAAAGAAAGGAAAGGGGGAAAAAGGGGGGAGAAAGCAACCGTGAGTACTCATCCAAAGTACTCGCAAGCAAGGAACTAAACTACATATGCATGGGTATATGTGTAAGGAGGCCATATCAGTGGACTGAACTGCAGAATGCCAGAATAAGAGGGGGATAACTAGCCCTATCGAAGACTACGCTTCTGGCAGCCTCCGTCTTGCAGCATGTAGAATAGAGTAGATTGAAGTCCTCCAAGTAGCATCTCCAAGTAGCATCTCCAAGTAGCATCTCGAGTAGCATAATCCTACCCGGCGATCCTCTCCTCGTCGCCCTGTAGAAAAGCGATCACCGGGTTGTCTGTGGAACTTGGAAGGGTGTGTTTTATTAAGTATCCGGTTCTAGTTGTCATAAGGTCAAGGTACAACTCCAAGTCGTCCTGTTACCGAAGATCACGGCTATTCGAATAGATTAACTTCCCTGCAGGGGTGCACCACATAACCCAACACGCTCGATCCCATTTGGCCGGACACACTTTCCTGGGTCATGCCCGGCCTCGGAAGATCAACACGTCGCAGCCCCACCTAGGCACAACAGAGAGGTCAGCACGCCGGTCTAAATCCTATGCGCGCAGGGGTCTGGGCCCATCGCCCATTGCACACCTGCACGTTGCGTACACGGCCGGTGAGCAGACCTAGCAACCTCCATTACAAAGGAAGTTACGTTAACGCAGTCCAACCCGGCCGCCGCCACTCAGTCGCTGACGTCAAGAAGGCTTCGGCTGATACCACGACGCCGGGATACCCATAACTACTCCCGCGTAGATGGTTAGTGCGTATAAACCAAATGGCCAGACTCAGATCAAATACCAAGATCTCGTTAAGCGTGTTAAGTATCCGCGAACGCCGAACAGGGCCAGGCCCACCTGTCTCCTAGGTGGTCTCAACCTGCCCTGTCGCTCCGCCACAAAGTAACAGTCGGGGGCCATCGGGAACCCAGGCCCACCTCTACCGGGATGGAGCCACCTGCCCCTTCAGCCCCCTTCTCCGAACAGTATCACAGGTAATGTAACAGTGTAAAGTATATAGTATATGCCCATGATCACCTCCCGAAGTGATCACAGCCCAGTAGTATAGCATGGCAGACGGACAAGAGTGTAGGGCCACTGATGGAACACTAGCATCCTATACTAAGCAGTAGGATAGCAGGTAAAGGTAACAACAGTAGTAGCAAGGACAGGCTATGCAGCAGTATAGGATTAACTGAAAGCAGTAACATGCTACACTACTCTAATGCAAGCAGTATAGAGAAGAGTAGGCGATATCTGGTGATCAAAGGGGGGGCTTGCCTGGTTGCTCTGGCAAGAGAGAGGGGTCGTCAACTCCGTAGTCGAACTGGTCAGCAGCAGCGTCGGTCTCGTAGTCTACCGAAGAGAAGAGGGGGGGGGAAGAAACAGTAAATACATAGCAAGCAAGTGCATAACGATGCATGACATGACAAGTATCGATGCTAGGTGTGCCCTAACGTGGTATGAGGTGGTACCGGTTAAGGGGGAAACATCCGGGAAAATATCCCCGGTGTTTCGTGTTTTCGGGCAGAGGAGCCGGAGGGAGAAAGTTGCGAGTTCGATAGGTTAGGGGTGTGAGGCGGACGAACGGACTGCGTATCCGGATTCGTCACGTCGTTCTGAGCAACTTTCATGTTGAAAATATTTTAATCCGAGTTACTGATTAAAAGATATGATTTTTTAAAGATTTTATTAATTTCTGGAATTTAATCAATTAATTATTAAATTCGAAAAATGGAATTATGACGTCAGCATGATGCCATGCTGACGTCAGCAGTCAACAGGGTTGACTAGGTCAACCCTGACATGTGGGTCCCGTTCGTCATACACCGTTAACTAATTATCTTAGTTAAGTTTAATTAACAGTAGTTAATTAGGTTAATTAGTCATTAGGTTTAATTAATCAGGATTAATTAAATTAATTATTTACTTAATTAATTAATTATTAATTAATTTTGTTCATTATTATTTTTATTAATTATATTTATCTAAATTCCTTTTCCCCTTTTTTATTTTAAAAACGTCCTGGGGGTGGGGCCCCCATGTCATAGGCAGGGGCCGGTCCAGTCAGCCTGGCTGACCGAGTCAACAGACCGGCCGGGCCCCTAGGGCCCACGGTTCAGTGACCCAGGGGTGGCCCCGGGTCGGCCACGTCGGTGGCCGGTGTTGGGGAACTCCGGTGGCCGATCCGCGGCGGAGGGGGCGCCGGACCTCGCCGGAATTCGTCGTCCGGCGGCCAAAATGGGTGTGGCTACTCCCGTTCAAAAGCTGGCGACGTCGCGCGTCACGTGGAGCTACGGGTTGGCCCCG
>NC_041392.1:408118042-408240285 GCF_002162155.2 Triticum dicoccoides
CCTTTTGTTTTATTTTTCTTTTCTTATTTTTCCTTTTCTGTTTCAAATTTTAGACCCACATTATTTTTACTTAGTAAAATATGACAACAACTCCTAAAATAATGTTTCAAAATAACCCTCAGCCACAAAAGGTTTTAACCCAAAATAAATTAGTTTTGTGTTTTATAAAATACCAAAGGCATTTAAAAAATGTTTTTGCTACCGTTTAAATCATTTTAGTGCATTTATACATTATATAAAAATGTGGATTATTCATCATAGTCATCTGTGCAATAACTGACACAACCCGGACATTTTGGTTTTTAATATTTGAAAACTTTTGATGTTTGCCTAATTTTGAATTTGAATTAGAATCGGTTTCGAACTAACGCAAGATTAGCATCACTAATCAAGGTGACGTGGCATCATTAGTAGATGGTTGCTGTAGCTTAATTATCCGGGCGTCACAGTATTGTTCATCATCAGCCCTAGAGGCTATCCACCACCACCAAACTGGAGTAGGGTATTACACCACAACGGTGGCCCGAACCAGTATAAATCTTGTGTCTTTCTGTGTTGCGAGTTCGTCGAGTTCGTCCGCGAGATCTTAGTGAGCTAGGGCGTAGATTGGTAGGAAGGAAAGACTTCGCACAAACCCAGTGTTCGAACCTTAAGGGTTTGCCGGAACCCCACATCCGACAACTTCACATACAACATTCCTTTTGAATGAAGTGTGGCCAAAAAAATATTTTAGAATTTCTAGATATATACAACATTACAAAGTTATATGGAGGAGTATGAACGCTTGCATTGCATGGTGCCCACAATGATATTTATTCCGCACTGTGAATTTGTATATTTTATACTATATATAAAGTTAGTCATAATAAAGAGAAACGAAGAGCATCTCTCTCTCCATTGCATACCCCCCCCTCCAGGCGTAGGACGAAGATGGTCTCTCTCAAGCAACCCTGCAACCAAATAACAAAGAGTCTCTTGTGTCCCCAACACACCCAATACAATGGTAAATTGTATAGGGGCACTAGTTCGGCGAAGAGATGGTGATACAAGTGCAATATGGATGGTAGATAAAGGTATCTGTAATCTGAAATTATAAAAACAGCAAGGTAACTAATGATAAAAGTGAGCGTAAACGGTATTGCAATGATAGGAAATAAGGCCTAGGGTTCATACTTTCACTTGTGCAAGTCCTCTCAACAATAATAACATAATTGGATCACATAACTATCCCTCAACATGCAACAAAGAGTCACTCCAAAGTCACTAATAGCGGAGAACGAATGAAGAGATTATGGTAGGGTACGAAACCACCTCAAAGTTATTATTTCCAATCAATCCGTTGGGCTATTCCTATAGATGTGACAAACAGCCCTAGAGTTCGTCCTAGAATAACACCTTAAGACACAAATCAACCAAAAACCCTAATGTCACCTAGATACTCCAATGTCACTTCAAGTACCCATGGGTGTGATTATACGATATGCATCACACAATCTCAGATTCATCTATTCAACCAACACATAGAACCTCAAAGAGTGCCCCAAAGTTTCTACCGGAGAATCACAACGAAAACGTGTGCCAACCACTATGCATAGGTTCCCAAGGTCAAGGAACCCGCAAGTTGATCACCAAAACATACATCAAGTGGATCATAGAATACCCCATTGTCACACAGGTATCCCACGCAAGACATACATCAAGTGTTCTCAAATCTTTAAAGACTCAATCCGATAAGATAACTCCAAAGGGGAAACTCAATTCATTACAAGAGAGTAGAGGGGGGAAGAAACATCATAGGATCCAAATATATTAGTAAAGCTCGCGATACTGGTACATACCCTCAGCCCCGAGGGAGAACTACTCCCTCCTCGTCATGGAGAGCACCGGGATGATGAAGATGGCCACCGGAAAAGGATTGCCCCCTCCGGTAGGGTGCCGGAACGGGTCTAGATTGGTTTTCGGTGGCTACGGAGGCTTCTGGCGGCGGAACTCCCGATCTATTGTGCTCTCGGATGTTTTTAGGGTATATGGAGATATATAGGTGGAAGAAGTACGCCAGGGGGGCCACGAGGGGCTCACGAGGGTGGAGGGCGCGCCCAGGGGGGTGGGCGCGGCCCCCTACCTCGTGACCTCCTCGTAGATCCCCCGACGTGCACTCCAAGTCTTCTGGGCTTCTTTCCTTCCAAGAATGAGTTCCGTGAAGTTTCAGGTCAATTGGACTGCGTTTGATTTTCCTTTTCTTCGAAACCCTAAAATAGGGTAAAAACAGAAACTGGCACTGGGCTCTGGGTTAATAGGTTAGTCCCAAAATGATATAAAAGTGTATAATAAAGCCCATAAACATTCAAAACAGTAGATAATATAGCATGGAGCAATCAAAAATTATAGATACGTTGGAGACGTATCAGCATCCCCAAGCTTAATTCCTGCTCGTCCTCGAGTAGGTAAATGATAAAAATAGAATTTTTGATGCGGAGTGCTACTTGGCATAATTTCAGTGTAATTCTTCTTAATTATGGCATGAATATTCAGATCCGAAAGATTCAAGACAAAAGTTCATATTGACATAAAAATAATAATACTTCAAGCATACTAACTAAGAAATCATGTCTTCTCAAAATAACATGGCCAAAGAAAGTTATCCCTACAAAATCATATAGTCTGGCTATGCTCCATCTTCACCACACAAAGTATTTAAATCATGCACAACCCCGATGACAAGCCAAGCAATTGTTTCATACTTTTGATGTTCTCAAACTTTTTCAATCTTCACGCAACACATGAGCGTGAGCCATAGATATAGCACTATAGGTGGAATAGAGTGGTGGTTGTGGAGAAGACAAAAAGGGAGAAGATAGTCTCACATCAACTAGGCTATCAACAGGATATGGGGATGCCCATCAATAGATATCATTGTGAGTGAGTAGGGATTGATATGCAACGGATGCACTAGAGCTATAAGTGGATGAAAGCTCAAAAAAGAAACTAAGTGGGTGTGCATCCAACTCACTTGCTCACAAAGACCTATGGCATTTTGAGGAAGCCCGTCATTGGAATATACAAAGCCAAGTTCTATAATGAAAGATTCCCACTAGTATATGAAAGTGACAACATAGGAGACTCTCTATCATGAAGATCATGGTGCTACTTTGAAGCACAAGTGTGGTAAAAGGATAGTAGCATTGCCCCTTCTCTCTTTTTCTCTCATTTTTTATTTTTGGGCCTTTTCTCCCTTTTATGGACTTTTTTATTTGGGCCTTTTCTCTTTTTATGGCCTCTTTTTTTTAGTCCGGAGTCTCATCCCAACTTGTGGGGGAATCATAGTCTCCATCATCTTTTCCTCACTGGGACAATGCTCTAATAATGATGATCATCACACTTTTATTTACTTACAACTCAAGAATTACAACTCGATACTTAGAACAAGATATGACTCTATATGAATGCCTCCGGCGGTGTACCGGGATATGCAATGATGCATGAGTGACATGTATGAAAGAATTATGAATGGTGGCTTTGCCACAAATACGATGTCAACTACATGATCATGCATAGCAATATGACAATGATGAAGCGTGTCATAATAACGGAACGGTGGAAAGTTGCATGGCAATATATCTCGGAATGGCTATGGAAATGCCATAATAGGTAGGTACGGTGGCTGTTTTGAAGAAGATATATGGTGGGTTTATGGTACCGGTGAAAGTTGCGTGGTACTAGAGAGGGTAGCAATGGTGGAAGGGTGAGAGTGCGTATAATCCATGGACTCAACATTAGTCATAAAGAACTCACATACTTATTGCAAAAATCTATTAGTTGTCGAATCAAAGTACTACGTGCATGCTCCTAGGGGGATAGATTGGAAGGAAAAGACCATCGCTCGTCCCCGACCGCCACTCATAAGGAAGACAATCAATAAATAAATCATGCTCCGACTTCATCACATAACGGTTCACCATACGTGCATGCTACGGGAATCACAAACTTCAACGCAAGTATTTCTCAAATTCACAACTACTCAACTAGCATGACTGTAATATCACCATCTCCATATCTCAAAACAATCATCAAGCATCAAACTTCTCTTAGTATTCAATACTCTATATGAAAGTTTTTACTATTCTTGAATGCCTAGCATATTAGGATTATTTAAGAAAATTACCATGATATTTAAAACTCTCAAAATTACATAAGTTAAGCATGAGAGTTCATCTATTTCTATAATACCGCCACCGTGCTCTAAAAAGATATAAGTGGAGCACTAGAGAAAACGACAAACTACTCCGAAAGATATAAGTGAAGATCAATGAGTAGTCAAATAATTATGCAACTATGTGAAGACTCTCTAACATTAAAGAATTTCAGATCTTGGTATTTTATTCAAACAGAAAGCAAAACATAATGAAATAAAATAGTGCTCCAAGCAAAACACATATCAGGTGGCGAATAAAAATATAGCTCCAAGTAAAGTTACCGATAGAAGTAGACGAAAGAGGGGATGCCTTCCGGGGCATCCCCAAGCTTTGGCTTTTCGGTGTCCTTATATTATCTTGGGGGTGCCATGGGCATCCCCAAGCTTAGGCTCTTGCCACTTCTTATTCCATAATCCATCAAATCTTTACCCAAAACTTGAAAACTTCACAACACAAAACTTAAAGTAGAAAACTCGTGAGCTCCGTTAGCGAAAGAAAACAAAACACCACTTCAAGGTACTGTAATGAACTCATTATTTATTTTCATTGGTGTTAAACCTACTGTATTACAACTTATCTATGGTTTATAAACTCTTTTACTAGCCATAGAATCATCAAAATAAGCAAACAACACACGAAAAACAGAATCTGTCAAAAACAGAACAGTCTGTAGTAATCTGTAACTAACGCAAACTTCTAGAACCCCAAAAATTCTAAATTAAGTTGCTGGACCTGAGGAATTTATCTATTAATCATATGCAAAAATAATATAACTAAATATCACTCTCCAAATAAAAATGGCAGCAATTCTCGTGAGCGCTAAAGTTTCTGTTTTTTTAAAAGCATGATCAACAAGACTTTCCCCGAGTCTTCCCAAAGGTTCTACTTGGCACAAACACTAATTAAAAGCATAAAACCACATATAAACAGGGGCTAGATGAATTATTTATTACTAAACAGGAGCAAAAAGCAAGGAACAAAAATAAAATTGGGTTGCCTCCCAGCAAGCGCTATCGTTTAACACCCCTAGCTAGGCATGATGATTTCAATGATGCTCACATAAAGGATAAGAATTGAAATATAAAGAGAGCATCATGAAGAATATGACTAGCACATTTAAGTCTAACCCACTTCCTATGCATAGGGATTTTGTGAGCAAAAAACTTGTGAGAACAAGAATCAACTTGCATAGGAAGGTAAAACAAGCATAACTTCAAAATTTTAAGCACATAGAGAGGAAACTTGATATTATTGCAATTCCTACAAGCATATATTCCTCACTCATAATAATTTTCAGTAGCATCATGAATGAATTCAACAATATAACTATCACCTAGATCATTCTTTTCATGATCTACAAGCATAGAATTTTTATTACTCTCAACATAAGCAAATTTCTTCTCATGAATAGTAGTGCGAGCAAACTCAACAAAATAGCTATCATGTGAGGCATAATCCAATTGAAAGTTAAAATCATGATGACAAGTTTCATGGATATCATTATTCTTTATAGCATACGTATCATAACAATAATCATCATAGATAGGAGGCATGCTTTCATCATAATAAATTTCCTCATCAAAACTTGGGGTACAAAAAATATCATCTTCATCAAACATAACTTCCCCAAGCTTGTGGCTTTGCATATCATTATCATCATGGATATTCAAGGAATTAATACTAACAACATTGCAATCATGCTCATCATTCAAATATTTAGTGCCAAACATTTTATAGATTTCTTCTTCTAGCACTTGAGCACAATTATCCTTTCCATCATAGTCACAAAAGATATTAAAAAGGTGAAGCGTATGAGACAAACTCAATTCCATTTTTTATAGTTTTCTTTTATAAATTAAACTAGTGATAAAACAAGAAACTAAAAGACTCGATTGCAAGATCTAAAGATATACCTTCAAGCGCTCACCTCCCGGCAACGGCGCCAGAAAAGAGCTTGATGTCTACTACACAACCTTCTTCTTGTAGACGTTAGTGGGCCTCCAAGTGTAGAGGTTTGTAGGACAGTAGAAAATTTCCCTCAAGTGGATGACCTAAGGTTTATCAATCCGTAGGAGGCGTAGGATGAAGATGGTCTCTCTCAAGCAACCCTGCAACCAAATAACAAAGAGTCTCTTGTGTCCCCAACACACCCAATACAATGGTAAATTGTATAGGGGCACTAGTTCGGCGAAGAGATGGTGATACGAGTGCAATATGGATGGTAGATAAAGGTATTTGTAATCTGGAATTATAAAAACAGCAAGGTAACTAGTGATAAAAGTGAGCGTAAACGGTATTGCAATGATAGGAAATAAGGCCCAGGGTTCATACTTTCACTAGTGCAAGTCCTCTCAACAATAATAACATAATTGGATCACATAACTATCCCTCAACATGCAACAAAGAGTCACTCCAAAGTCACTAATAGCGGAGAACGAACGAAGAGATTATGGTAGGGTATGAAACCACCTCAAAGTTATTCTTTCCAATCAATCCGTTGGGCTATTCCTATATATGTCACAAACAACCCTAGAGTTCGTACTAGAATAACACCTTAAGACACAAATCAACCAAAAACCCTAATGTCACCTAGATACTCCAATGTCGCCTCAAGTATCCGTGGGTATGATTATACGATATGCATCACACAATCTCAGATTCATCTATTCAACCAACACATAGAACCTCAAAGAGTGCCCCAAAGTTTCTACCGGAGAATCACAACGAAAACGTGTGCCAACCACTATGCATAGGTTCCCAAGGTCACGGAACCCGCAAGTTGATCACCAAAACATACATCAAGTGGATCATAGAATACCCCATTGTCACACAGGTATCCCATGCAAGACATACATCAAGTGTTCTCAAATCTTTAAAGACTCAATCTGATAAGATAACTCCAAAGGGGAAACTCAATTCATTACAAGAGAGTAGAGGGGGGAAGAAACATCATAGGATCCAAATATATTAGCAAAGCTCGCGATACATCAAGATCGTATCATCTCAAGAACACGAGAGAGAGAGAGAGAGAGAGAGAGAGAGAGAGAGAGAGAGATCAAACACATAGCTACTGGTACATACCCTCAGCCCCGAGGGAGAACTACTCCCTCCTCGTCATGGAGAGCACCGGGATGATGAAGATGGCCACCGAAGAAGGATTGCCCCCTCCGGCAGGGTGCCGAAATGGGTCTAGATTGGTTTTCGGTGGCTACGGAGGCTTCTGGCGGCGGAACTCCTTATCTATTGTGCTCTCGGATGTTTTTAGGGTATATGGAGATATATAGGCGGAAGAAGTACGTCAGGGGGGGCACGAGGGGCTCACGAGGGTGGAGGGCACGCCCAGGGGGTGGGCACCCCCCTGCCTCGTGACCTCCTTGCAGATCCCCCGACATGCACTCCAAGTCTTCTGGGCTTCTTTCCTTCAAAAAATGAGTTCCGTGAAGTTTTAGGTCAATTGGACTCCGTTTGATTTTCCTTTTCTTCGAAACCCTAAAACAGGGTAAAAACAAAAACTGGCACTGGGCTCTGGGTTAATAGGTTAGTCCCATAAATGGTATAAAACTGTATAATAAAGCCCATAAACATTCAAAACAGTAGATAATATAGCATGGAGCAAACAAAAATTATAGATACGTTGGAGACGTATCAAGGTTCCAAACCTTGTGCGTCCGCGTACGTCGAGCTTGATCGGTCATCGATCGTCGAATTCAGCTCCGCAGACTGTCGGTGTCCAGGAAACATGGGTCCCCAGACTTGCCTGCCTGCGGCCCACGGCGTGACTTTGCTGGCAGGCCTGTACGGCCCATCTTCATCAGCAAGGAATCAAGACCCTCGTGAGGGGCCAAGCCTCGCGAGGCGGACGACACAAGATCTCCCCAGGAGCAGCCTCCTCAGGCCGGCTCGTGAGGGGCGGAGAGTTCCTGGTCGGGCAAACCTCGCGAGGTTTTCGTGACGTAAGCCATGACGATGGAGACCAGGCGAGCGCCAGCGCGCGCAACGTCCTTGTTTCCTCTTTGGTGCTAAGGGGGCAAGCGCAGGCGCGGAGTACTGGGCCATCAAGCAAAGGTTTCCATATTGGTGCAATGAGACCAAGACCAGAAGGACGACAAGATAGAGGTCACCATGGAGACCAGGGCGGCGTCACCACCAGAGCCTTTGGCAGGCGAAGACCACCTTTTGTCAGGATAGCTTGTACTAGCTGCCCCCTTTCAAATTGGTCGTTGTTGGCTCCCTTCCCGCTCAATATTTGGGGAGAGGACCAGGGCCTCTATAAATAGGACTAGCCACCACCATAGATAGGGGAGAATCCAAGATCATCCTCAGCCACACAAGTGCACCAAGCACAAGAACACCTCAACCTGAGGAGGTTGTTCTTCCCTTTGTACTGTTCATCCTCAGCCCAAGAGGCAATCCACCACCACCACATTGGAGTAGGGTATTACACCACAATGGTAGCCCGGACCAGTATAAATCTCGTGTTCTTTGTGTTGCGAGTTCGTTGAGTTAGTTCACGAGATCTAGGCTGAGTTAGGATGCGGATCGATAGGGGGGGGGGGGAGATCTTCGCGCGCACCCCAGTGTTCGAACCTTAAGGGTTTTGCCGGAACCGTGATCCGACATTTGGCGCGCCAGGTAGGGGCGCGCCGTAGTCTTCCTTCCGACGGCTCACGCTCCACCATCTTCACGCCCGCTCCCCATGGTGGATGCCCCTCCAGCTGGATCTACCGGTGCCCACGGCGGCGCTCGGGGGCTCCGAGCCCTCGCTCCCGCCTTGCGGTGGGTGTAGTGGCCACCCAAGTTCAAGCCAGAGATGCCGCCATGCTATGACGCTACGACGGACCCGTCGGCTTTCCTGCTGGCATACGAGGAGGCCGTCCTGGAAGCCGGGGCGACGACAAGGTCATGGCCAACTAGTTCCCAATGGCCCTTGCGTGCACACCACACGCCTGGCTCCTTCACTTGCCGGAGTCTTCTGTCGCCACCTGGGAGGTGCTGCGCGGCCTCTTCGTCACACGCTTCGAGGAACCAGCGGCGCCCGTCGTTGCAACTCTTCTCGGCGGTTCGCAAGCACCTCCCTCAGATCGGCACCTCAAGCTGTACCTTCCCCAGATCGGCGTCGCCTCCAAGCGCCCGGGGGGTCCGCCCGGCTGGGCCGCGCCTGAGGCCAACCTCACCTTCAACACAGAGGACCATTCCTCCTCCACCGTCGGTTCGGGTGCGCACCCACCATCTGCCACATATCCATCACCAAGACACTCGTCGACGGCAGCGCCGGCCTCAATGTGCTCTCTGTTGAGGCCTTTAGCCTCCTTCACGTACCATTCGAGCGACTCCGCCCCAGCAAGGCTTTCTCGGGAGTTGGTAGGGGCCCTGCCCACTCCCTAGGTTAGATCCGCCTCCCTGTGACCTTTGGCACGCGCGACAACTACCGCACCGAGCTCATCGACTTTGGCATCGCCCGCATTGGCCTTCCATACAACGCCATCCTCAGGTACCCAGCTTTGGGTTAGTTCATGGTAGAAACCCATCCTGCTTACAATCTCATGAAGATGTCGGGGAGCCAGGGCGTCCTCACCATCAAGGGGGACACCAAGGAGGCCCTGGCGGTGCTCAAGCTCACCCTCAAGGCCGCCGCGGCAGCAGGACCCACCGACGCGGATACTTCCAAGGCCAAGGGAGCTGTACCAACCAAGAAGAAGCAGTTCTTCACTTAGGCCAAGGCAGAAACCAAGCAAGTGTTGGTCAAGGAGGATGGGTCCTCAGGGGCAACCTTCACCATAGGCGCCAACCTCGAGCCCGCTCAGGAGGAGGCGTTAGTGAAGTCTTTGCATGCAAACAAGGAAGTGTTCGCCTGGGAGCCCGACCAGCTGGTAGGGATCCCAAGAGACGTAATAGAGCACCACCTAAACATGTGCCCCAACGTACGCCCTGTGAAGCAGAAGGCAAGGCGGCAGTCCACGGAGAAGCAAGCTTTCATTGTCCAAGAAACCCGCAAGTTGGAGGCCGTGGGTGTCATTCGCGAGGTTCGTTACCCCAAGTGGCTGGCGAACCCCATCATCGTACCCAATAAAGGAGGGAAGGAGCGGATGTGTGTCGACCTCACCAACCTCAACAAGGCCTGCCCGCAAGATCCGTTCTTGCTTCCGCGCATCGACCAGATTGTCGACTCCACCGCCGAGTGCGATTTGCTATGCTTCCTGGATGCGTTCTCAGGATATCACTAGATAAAGATGGAGGTAGAAGATGTGGAGAAGACGACCTTCCTGACCCCGTGTCGGGTGTACTGCTACACCTGCATGCCGTTCGGTCTGCACAACGCGGGCGCAACCTTCCAGCAACTCATGCACGTCGCCTTAGGGCAGCAGCTCGGGAGAAACGCTGAAGCCTATGTTGACGACATCATGGTGAAGTCTCGGGAGGCAGAGACCTTGGTCCGAGACCTAGAGGAGACCTTTGAAAGCCTTCGCTAGGTGGACTTGCGGCCTAATCCGGAGAAATGCGTGTTTGGCGTCCCTTCCAGCAAGCTGCTAGGTTTTCCGGTGTCCCACAGGGGGATCGAGGCCAACCCAGAAAAGGTGAAGGCCATTGAAGACATGAGTCCACCATAGATCCTCAAGGAAATGCAGAAGCTAGCTGGTCGGGTAACTGCATTGGGGTGCTTCATCTCCAAGCTAGGAGAGTGCGCCCTGCCCTTCTTCAAGCTGATGAAAAAGAAGGGCCCTTTCGAGTGGACCCTAGAGGCCGACCAAGCTTTCTAAGACCTCAAGAGATACCTGACCAGCCCACCAGGAATGGTGGCGCCACGACCTCGCGAGCCACTAGTGCTCTACCTGGCTGCCACTCCATACTCAGCCAGCATGGCCCTGGTGGCGGTTCGGGAAGAACACCAAGCCAAGGGCACATCGCGCCGTGCCACGCCTCTAGCAGAGACGACAATGTACCAGAAGGGCACCGCAAGGGCCGAAGCGGCAGCGGCAGAGGGTCAGGCTCGGCAGGACAACGCCCCCGAGCCCGCGAATACTTTGGCAAGCGACCAAGCATCGGGGGCTCTACCCCCTTAGGAGGCTCCTCAGCTCATAGGGGACGCAAACCTCGTCAGCACACCAACCCTCATCGAGCACCCGGTATACTTCGTCAGCACGGTGTTAAGGGACGCAAGAGCGCGATACCCCATGCCTCAGAAGCTCCTACTCGCACTCCTAGTCGCCTCGCGAAAGCTGCGGCACTACTTCCAGGGCCACCCCAGCAAGGTCGTCTCAGCTTACCGATTGGAGAGAGTCCTCAGGAGCCCCAACTCTACTGGAAGAGTCGCTCAATGGAACATCGAGTTGCAAGAATTCTAGTTGGAGTTCAGTACCACCAGGGTCATCAAGGGGGCCGCGCTCGTTGATTTTGTGGCGGAGTGGACAGATGTCCCAGCGTTTGAAGAAGGCGAGGACCGGTCCCTCTCACCGGGAAGCGAGGTGCCTAATGGCTGGGTCATGTATTTTGATGGCGCCTTCGCGCGTCAGGGCACGGGGGCTGGAGCTGTACTCATCTCGCCCACTGAGGACAAGCTCTACTATGCCGTACAACTCTGCTTCCAGAAGGGCGAGAAGGTCTCCAACAACATTGCAGAATACGAGGGCCTCATAGCCGGCCTGAAGGCTTCAGCGACATTGGGGGTGAATCTCACCATCAGGGGCAACTCACAGCTCCTCGTCAACTTCTCCAACAAGGTGTACGAGCCGAAGGACGGGCACATGGAGGCATACCTCACGGAGGTGCGCAAGATGGAGAAGCAATTTCTGGGCCTGGATATGCAGCACGTGCCCTGAGGCAACAACAAGGAAGCAGACGACATCGCCAGAAGGCATCCAAGCGACAGCCCCAGGAGCCTAGTGTCTTCGAGGAGCGGATCTTCAAGCCATTTGCAACGCCGCCGCTTTCGACAGCAACTCAGCCTCAGGAGGAACTCCCACAACCGCTAGCCTCAGGAGCTCCGGCCTGCGGCCCGACCTCGGGAGCACGCCTACTCCTGGCGCTTGAGCCCCACGAGGGATGCTGGACCAAGGAATTCAAGGAATACCTGATACAACGAGTGCTGCCAGAGAAGGAGGAGGACGCGGAGCGCGTGGCCCGTCAGGCCACGGCATACTGCATCCAGGACGGTGAGTTATACAGAAAGCGACCAAATGACTTTACACTATGTTGCATCTATAGAGAACAGGGGAAAGATCTTATAGCTGACATACACGGCTGAGACTGTGGGCACCACCCGTCGTTGCGAACCCTCGTCGGCAAGGCATTCCGAAGTGTATTCTACTGGCCTACGGCACTCAACGACGCGGCCGAGCTGGTGAAGTCCTGCGAGGCCTGCCAATTCCACGCCAAGCAGATCCATAAGCCAGATCAGGGCCTCCAGACCATCGCACTCTCATGGCCGTTTGCGGTCTGGGGGCTGGATATTCTGGGCCTGTTCCCTCGGGCGCCTGGGGGCTATCGATACCTCTACATCGCCATCGACAAGTTCACCAAGTGGCCGTAGGTTGAAGCCGTTCGTGCCATCCCAAATGGCTCTGTAGTCAAGTTCATCAAGGGCCTCCTGAGCCGCTTTGGGGTCCCCAACCACATCATCACCGATAACGGCTCGCAGTTCACTAGTAATCTCTTAATGTCATATTGTGCTAACCTTGGAACGCAGATCTGCTACGCCTCAGTAGCACACCCCAGGAGCAACGGCCAGGCCGAACGCGCCAATGCGGAGGTCCTGAAGGGCCTCAAGACCAGGACCTTCAATAAAAAGCTCGAGGCCTACGGCAGGGGCTGGCACGACGAGCTCCAGTCTGTGCTGTGGTCGACCAGCACCACCGCTGCCAAGCCAACGGGCGAAACCCCATTCTTCCTCGTCTACGGAGCTGAAGCAGTCCTCCCTCACGAGCTCGAGCATTGCTTCGCACAGGTCCTAGCGTTTGATGAGACGTAGCAGGATGCCATGTGGGGGATGGACCTCGTGCTGGGGGAGGAGCGACGCCGTGAAGCTGCACTACGGGCGGCAAGATACCAGTAGGTGCTGCGGCGGTACCTCTGCCACAACATCCACTCCAGGACTCTCGAGGTGGGTGACCTCGTCCTAAGGCGGGTGCTCTCCAGGGAGGGGCTGCATAATCTCTCACCTATGTGGGAGGGCCCATTCAAGGTCGCCCACGTCTCTAGGCCCGGCGCCACGCGCCTGGAGACACGGGACGGGGTACCTGTCCAGAACGCCTGGAACATCCAACACCTCCGGAAGTTCTACCATGAAGAAAGGCCCAGTGCTTGCGAAGAAGGCCCGGTGCCTGTGAAGAAACGCCCAGTGCCTGTGAAGAAGGTCCGGTGCCTGTGAAGAAGGCCCGGTGCCTGTGAAGAAAGGCCCAGTGACTGTGAAGAAGGCCCAGTGCCTGTGAAGCAAGGCCCCGTGCCTGTGAAGAATTGCCGCCCGTGACACTCTCACGTAATAATGAGTAGGGTTGTACACGCCCCGGAGCCTCAGGAGAGCCGCCCTTGAGCCTTGGGGGCTCCCTCCCACGCCGAGTGGCAGCACTTAGCTCCACGCTGGTGAGAAGACATCGAAGACTAGACTAGGTGCCGGACGCGGCTTTTCATTTCACTACTACAAAAAGGGCTATACCTAATATGGACATTAATGGCGCACCCTGTATGTGGTGTGCCACTGCTATATAGCAGTGGCGCACTAGATACAGGTACGCCATTATTGATATATTACTAATGGCGCACCTGGTGTGTGGTGCGCCATTAGTAGTTTTGAAAAAAATAATAAAAAATTGTTAGCAATGGCGCACCAGGGGATAGTGTGCCATTACTAGTTGATATAGTAATGGCGCACCTGTACAAAGTGTGCCATTACTATGTGTATGACTGGGTCAAACCTTGGTCAAACTTAGTAATGACGCACTTTGCATAGGTGCGCCATTACTATGTCAAACTTAGTAATGGTGCACCTACACAAAGTGCGCCATTACTAACTTTGACCAAGGTTTGACCAAGTCATACACATAGTAATGGCGCACTTTGTGAAGGTGCGCCATTACTAACTTTCTTTGCACCCCCCTTGTGGACCGCCTTTTCAGTTTTAGAAAAAATAAAAGAAAATGATGGAAATGTCAAAAAAAATAAAAGAAAAGAAGTTTCCCATGTGACATGTGGTCTAGTTGTTGGGAAAATTTACAAATATGAATTTCGACTTTATTTGCAAAATCTCTCTGGAATTTAGTAAAATGGGCATAACTTTTGCATACGAACCCGGATTCAAAATTGTTTTATATGAAAAATCATCTACTCAAAAAGTTACATTTGATTTCAACGAGGGGAAATTTTTAGAATCCCCAAAAAGCTAACAGAACGAAAGATACGGGGCTTTTAAGATCTAGAGGGGGGGGAATGAAAAAAATCAAACTTAGTAATGGCGCACCATTTGCTAGGTGCGCCACTAGTAACAGAAAGAAATTGGCGTCAAATTTTTTTGGAAAAAATGTTCAAAATATGATACGTAATATGACCGGGAAGTTTGAATTATTTTTTCAAAATTTCATCACACTCATGAACATGAACAAATTCATAGACATCAATAAGGTTTAATAGGATTGATATGATAGATATATCAACAAGTGCCTGGTAAGTGAGCTGGTGCTGGGGTTGGATAGAACTACGAAATTAAGTGTGTTCGGGCTGGAGTAGTGTGAGGATGGGTGACCTTTCAGGAAGTTTGACCACGGAGTGCGATTTGACTTGAGATTAAGCATATTGACCCAAGATTAAGCCATAGTGAACCGAGATTAAGAAAAAAACAGAAAAATATTGAAAAAATATTTTCTGAATTTTTTTTGAAAAAAATTTGTTAGTAATGGTGCACCAGATATGTGGTGCGCCATTACTAAGTCAGATAGTAATGGCGCACCGTTGGACATAGTAATGGCGCACTATGTGGTGCGCCACTATTATCTGGTATACTAATGGCGCACCAGGGGTGCACCATTAGTACTTGTTACTAGTGGCGTGACGATAGTGGCTCACCTATAATGCGCCATTAATGGCCAAAATAGATGCGCCACTAACAGGCCTTTTCCTAGTAGTGTTTGCTTTCCAAAGTTAGCTCGCCCCTCTTTTAATCGAAGTTTGCTTTCTGGTGTCTATTGCTGGTTCCGTTTTATCGCTTTCTGCCTCTATTTCTGCCTTCGCCTCTTTGGTTGACCTAAACTCTCCCTCGCGTCCCTCGCGAGGGGGCTGGATAGGTACCTTCGTGAGCTCCCTCCTTCTGTATTTTCGTGAGGCAACCTCGTCCGAGCCCACAAGCTGGCGCACCTCTCCTGGTCTGTGCCCCATGGGCATCGCGACGCGAAGCACTGAATCAAGGCCAGCGGCGCCTACAACCAAACCCTGGGTGAGCGATAAACATCTTACGAATTTTTTGCAGTTCCTAAGCGCATATCAGGTCAAGGAGGCATCGACAAGCAGTAGGAAGTGAGCGCCTCATGAGGAGGAGGTCACTCAAAACAAGTCGAGCTAAGTTATCCCTACATAAAACGATAATGTTACGACATGGCACAGGAACGACAAACATAACATAGCGATTGGGACCATAGTTTGATACACGCCCCTCCGGGGCCCATTCTGGTTTCTTTTTAATGTAGGAAGGAAAGGAAGAACAAAATAAGCGGTGCCTACAATGGTCCACGGGCGCTGGCCCCAGCGCCCGCCTAAGCTCAGCCGGACCCCTCCTCGCGCTTCACGGAGGCGCGGTGACGGGACGACCCGCCACCGTCTTCGAGGTGGGCACGGCGGCTGGTCATAGCTGCCGCCGCTGGAGCGGTCGCTAGGAGAAGAGCTGCCGTAGCCGGACGAGACACGGTCGGCGCCAAGGGCGAGTTCGCCCCCATCCTCGTCGCGGCCATCGCCAAGGCCGAGCACCTCCTCACTATCGTTCACCTCGGGGCAGCACCCGACGCGGCGACCATCTTCCCCGAACACCCTCACATAGAGGGTCGCGTCGCCGTCGTGCTTGAAGTGATGGGTGCACCGCCTACCCAGACCGTGCGCGCGGGCGAACGTCTGCCAACCGCGGGCCAGAGCTACATTTCCCGCGACGGAGACCTCGACCGCAACCCAGGAAGCCCTGCTGCAGAAGCCGTCCGCCTGCAGCCAAAGCCCACCAGGAGTTGAGGCCGGCAGCTCGTCGACCAGACCAGACGATGAACTCCAGTAGCATCTCCGCTGAGTGGAAGCATGGCCAGGGAGGCCACGCGACCACGGCGCGCCTCCCCTCATCGACAGGACCACCACAACCGGAGCGACCCCTGCCCCGCGAAGCGACACCACCACGGCCGCGTGGAGCCGCTGCGGGGGTTGCGGTGTGCTTGCGGGGACGGTCGCATCCACGCTTGGGCACCGGAGAGCCGGGCCCCTCGTGAGGGGCCTTCCCCTTCTCCGATGCGGTGAACCTCCTTGACGGTGCCATTGGTGGCAGGAGAGGAGCAAGGAAGGAGAAGAAGCTAAAGAGGAAGAGGAAAGATGGGCGACGGGGGCTCCGCCCCCTCCCATTTATACTAGGAGAAGGCCAACCGGCACCCCCCACGATCACAGGTAATGATGGTCTTCCTTGCATGTCACAGGGACTTGTCACGTCGGGCAGTTGCCGAGGCAGCATGGGGAAGCAGAGGCACCCACGTCCAATCCACCGCCACGCGTAGACCGAGGTTGCAGGCTATTGGGGCCCGCGTCGCTCCGCACATGACCCTTGGCTTTGCCTCCAATCCAAGACCGAGCGCACCTTGGGCACAGGGGCTACTGTCGGCGTCCTGGGAACGGGAGTCCCCAGACATGCCTGCCTACGGCCCATGGCGTGGCTTTGCTGGCAGGCCTGTACGGCCCATCTTCATCAACACGGAATCGAGACCCTCGCGAGGGGCCAAGCCTCGCGAGGTGGACGACACAAGACCTCGTCAGGAGCAGCCTCCTCAGACTGGCTTGTGAGGGGCGCAGATTTCAAGGTCGGGCAAACCTCGCGAGGTTCTCGTGACGTAAGCCATGACGATCGAGACTAGGCGGGCGCCAGCGCATGCAACGTCCTTGTTTCCTCTTTGCTGCTAAGGGGGCAAGCGGAGGCGCGGAGTACCGAGGCATCAAGAAAAAGTTTCCATATTGATGCAACAAGACCAAGACCAGAAGGACGGCAAGACGAAGGTCACCATGGAGCCCATGGCGGCGTCACAACCAGAGATTTTGGCAGGCGAAGACCACCTTTTGTCAGGATAGCTTGTACTAGCTGTCCCCTTTCAAATTGGCCATTGTTGGCTCCCTTCCCGCTCAATATTTGGGGAGAGGACCTGGGCCTCTATAAATAGGACTAGCCACCACCATAGGCGGGGGAGAATCCAAGATCATCCTCAGTCACACAAGTGCCCCAAGCACAAGAACACCTCAACCTGAGGAGGTTGTTCTTCCCTTTGTACTATTCATCCTCAGCCCAAGAGGCAATCCACCACCACCACACTGGAGTAGGGTATTACACCACAACGGTGGCCTGAACCAGTATAAATCTCGTGTTATTTGTGTTGCGAGTTCGCTGAGTTAGTTCGCGAGATCTAGGCCAAGTTAGGACGTGGATCGAGAGGGGGGGAGATCTTCGCGCGCACCCAAGTGTTCGAACCTTAAGTGTTTTGCCGGAACCTGTTATCCGACACGGACATCTTCCGACCCTCGCCTTTGGGCGACGTGCTAAACTCACTAAAATTCTATCCCTGGTGTGGGACTCTCAGCCAAATTATATCTGGTTCGAACTGGAGGCTGATGACGGTGATTTCGTTTCCCACCCACCGCCCACTTCATAGCCACTGTCGAGGACCTAACCGACATGCTCGATTATGGCTCCGAAGACATCGACGATATGAACAAAGATGCAGGAGAAGAGGAGGCCCAAAACCTGCCGTTCACCGGACGATGGACGGCCACCTCCTCATATGATGTATACATGGTGGATACACCAAAAGAAAATAGTGGCGATGACAAAGAGAATCCAGTTGAGGATGAACCTCCTAAGATAGAACCAAAGTGCCGGTGTCAGCGGCGCTGCTCTAAATCACGCCGCAGCAAAGACAGCAACACCGGCATGGGAGACGTAACACTCGAGACGGTGCCGAAGACAGAGATGATCCTGACGAACGAACTGTCGAACAGGACGATCAGGAAAACGAGTAGGTTAGCCCTGACAAACAGACCATAAACGACGACTCAAAGGACAGTAATTATCTTCCACTCTCTGAGGATGAGGTGAGCCTTGGCAGCAAGGATTTTATCGTGCCTGAGGAACCTCAGGAGCAGGAGCGCTTTAAGCGTCGGCTAATAGCCACTGTAAGGAGCCTAAAAAAGAAGTAGCAGCAGCTTCAAGCTGACCAAGATCTGGTCAATGATAGATGGACTGATGTCCTAGCAGCTGAAGAATACGGCCTCAAGCGCCCAGCCAAAATTTACCCGAAGCGCAAATTGCTACCTCAGTTCGATGACGAGGCTCCGGAGCCCATACCGTCTCTACACAATGCGGTCAACCGACCACCACGTGGTCAGGACAAAGCGGCAACTCAAGCCGAACACCAGCCTGCCCCACCTCACAGTAAAGGCAGAGACAACACAGCTCATGGTCACACATATGACCTTCGGCCGGACATGGACAATAGAGCAGGACATACCAGAATGATAACGGATCACGAGGACGTGCCCCGACACATGACGACGGCTGTCTATTCGGACGTGACAAGCCAAGGCACACCTGGGCCGAAAATCGCAGACGGACTCTATCGGAGCTACGTCGCAATGTGGCCCAACATAGAGGTGCCGCACACCCTCTTTGCTTCATAGACGAAGTAATGGAGCACGAATTCCCAGAAGGGTTTAAACCCGTGAATATGGAAACATATGATGGAACAACTGATCCTGCGGTATGGATCAAGGATTTCCTTCTCCATATCCACATGGCCCACGGAGATGACCTTCATGCCATCAAATACCTCCCACTAAAACTCAAAAGGGCTAGCTCGACACAGGTTAAACAGTCTTCCCGAAAACTCTATTGGCAGTTGGGAGGATTTGGAAGATGCCTTTCGCGACAACTTCCAACGTACATATGTCCGGCCACCAGATGCCGATGACTTAAGTCACATCGTCCAACAGCCTGGAAAGTCAGCCAGGAAGCTCTGGACTAGGTTCTTAGTTAAAAAGAACCAAATTATCGACTATCCGGATGTGGAAGTCCTAGCAGCCTTCAAACACAGCGTCCGGGACGAGTGGCTCGCCCGCCACATCGGTCAAGAAAAACCAAAATCCATGTCAGCCCTTACCGCTCTGATGACCCGCTTTTGCGCGAGAGAAGATAGCTAGCTCGCTCGTAGAAGAAACATCACCAGTGATCCAGGCACTTCCGAAGTCCAAGACGGCAATGGCAAACCATGACACAGCAAACACAAATGTCGCAATGATAATGATAGAACACGTGACACAGCGGTCAATGCCAGATTCAGTGGCCCCAAACCCGGTCAATGGAAAAAGGCATTCAAGGCAAACAGAGACGGACCATCCAATTTATACAAGATATTGGATCGGCCCTGCCAGATTCATGGCAACCCCGATAAACTAGGGAATCACACCAATAGAAGCTGTTGGATCTTCAAGCAGGCCGGCAAGGTCAAGGCCGAACACAAGGGGAAGAGGCCGCCCGTTGATAGCGATGACGAAGAGACTCACCAACCAAATACCAAGGGTCAGAATCAATTTCCCCCCAAAGTAGAAATAGTGAACATGCTATACGTGACACACACCTCTACAAGGGAGCATGAGAAGCACTTCCTCCGGACTGAGGATCATACTACGGCTACTTCAGCCAAAGTACAAAGCAGTCTTATTAAACCGCATGCCTTGTCAGCCATTAAGCCGCCGGTCTCCACTCAGCAGGATCGACCAATTTTGGAGCGGGATTAGCAGTTCGGCTTCCGCCACCCGCCTCATACACCTGCGAAATTTGTACCGTGCATACATAACTATGCACTTAAAATACCATGGGCATCGGCGGAAGCACATTACGGATGGGCTTACAAATACTCCCATAACCTCCTTATTTTTTCTTTCTTTTCTAACTACTCTTTATTTTTCATTATCCTTTACCACAGGTGACTCACAGGCTGGTCATCTCACCGACTCTATCGGAGTTCAGGTTTGCACATTCACCCAAAGGCTACTCCTTTCAAGGATCCCCTTCATCGAGGAAAGGCGGCGGAGACGTGCGACACGAGGTCCAAAACAACTTTTTGTAGACTGCACTCTCTATTTTGCGAGCCTCTAAAGTGCCTTCTTCCTCAGCCGTCGACCCCTGGCATGTCAAATAGCCGGGGTTGTGGCGTTATTATATACAAAACTATGATTGGCATATCACTCAGGTTCAAGTGAACATAATCCATATCCAGTATTCACTTTCCTCTACAGAACTGAATTTTGCTCCTCTGATTATTTCACACACGCACCCCGACATAACTTGCCAGGGGCTCGGGATGGGAACAAAAAGAGTTGCCCACAAGTCTGAACCGCTTTATAGCATACTTCGGTGTCGCGAGTTTGGCCTTATATGCATCAGCTCCGAATCATGTCTTGGATCAGTAGTTGGGTTGCCCGGCTCCTGTTCTTACTACCTTACGTTCCGCTCTATCGGCTAGGGTAGTAAAGGGAGAACTACTGCGATTGTGTTTCCGGTTCATCCGGTCAAACACCTCAGTAGAGAAAGCCGAAAACTGACTGTCATGATGCGGCGAGAGCTGGTCAACCACTCGATGACTTATCGGAATCTTTCGCGATTCCCTACGTATTACACGAAGGACCTTTCTTCAGGTCATACATGTAACACACCATATTGGGGTAACTGCGTACATACCAGGGTCTATATTGTAGACCCATCATAAAACTCCTATGGCTAAGTGAAAGTGTTAACGCCCTATAGTTCCATTGCCTAGTTTGCCGCATTCACACCTCCTTCATGGACCAAGACGTTGGGTTAAGAGTGATCAAGTGCTTTTCCGAACACCCCTGTATTTTCTACGAGGGGGCTGAAGCCGACGACTGGAAAACTTTCAGATTATACAAAAACGGCCGCACAGGAGGAACCAAAGATTTTAAGCGAATATCATAATACTATCATAATATTGTCTTTTACAATTTCAAACATTTCATGCAAATATCATGCATTTCGAGCACTGACCCTCTATCACGCGGGTACCCTCTAAGACGTCCTCGAAATAATGCTCTGGTGCGTGATGGTCCTTGCCCTTGGGTGGACTCTTCGCCGCAACATCGGTGGCCTTCATCTTCGCCCAGTATGTCTTGATGCGGGCATAGGGCACCCTGCACCTTCAATGCACGTTGAACGCTTAATGGCGTCGATACACGGCACCACATCCACAAGTCGCTGCACCAAGCCAAAATAATCATTCGGAATTGGCTCAGTAGGCCACAGCCGGACTATGACGTCCTTCATGGCAGAACTGCATATCTTGTGGAGCTCGGCACACTGGGCCATTTGTTCGTTTAGTAACAGCGGAGACTTTGGCACGCCGAATTGTGACCAAAAAAGTTTCTCCGTTGCACACCCTTCCTGCACTTGGTAAAATTGCGCCGCATCGGAGGCGCTCTTCGGCAGGTCCAAGAATGCGTCTGGAGAGCTCCACATTTGATTAAGCGGGGAATACTTCGGATCACCGAATTTAGTGTGTAATTAGAAAGGCTTACCAGCCACTATCGCCCCAGCTTGCCGGATTTCTTCTCGAGCCGCTCTAGACTCAGACCGTGCTTCTCTCGCCTATTGTAAGGCCTTGTCGAGATTGGTCGCTTTGGATTTGTTATCCCTCTCGAGGAATTCGCACTGGACAGTGGTTTTCTCTAGCTCGCGCGCCATGATAGAAATTCTCTCCTCACACTGGTGCCGAGCAGACTGTTCGGTCTTCAACTCGTCAGCTGCCTTATTGGCAGCCAAATTACTCACCTGGGCTTGCTCCTTGGCAAGGGCAAGTTCATCCCGAAGGACCTCCACCACGGCAACACCATCTGCAGTTATGCATGTCTCAGTATACAATTCTAGCTTCGTGCTCATGTTATCATACATACATATACTGACTGCCCGAGAAACATACCTTGCGCCTCGTCAAGCTACCTGTTGATAAGCATGATGTCGTCATCCACCTCATCAATCTTCCGCTGCAGATCTGCAACTTCTGTGGTTCGGGCAGTAGCCAGGGAGGTAACAACCTCTGTTCCAATTAGTCAGTTTATTTCCTGGGCATATCTTTTCGATCCTCTGATCGCCTCCCTTGGGAAGCCAAGCAGAGTCTCAGGGGCTACTATCTATACACAGGAGCATTTTGTGAATAAAACACAATCGAAAACATTACAGTACAAGCCTCGAAGCCTCTTAACAGGCTCGTGAAGGCCTCATTCAATCTGCTTTTCATAGACAGAACCTTTTCAACCACCGTACCCATCAAGGTATGATGGTCCTCTGAGACGGACGCCTGTTGCAGCTTGTTTGTCAATATATCCGGCGCTTCTGGATCTCCGGAAGCTCCTGTAGAAGTACGGCCTCCCTTTGAAGGGATCCGCTTATCCGTCCCTGGAGTTGTCTCCGGCTGTAAGCCGGACAGCCCGGGGCCTTTATGGTGGGCCCCCGGGCCCTGGGCTACCGAAGTATCACCTTCGGGTAGTGTCTTCATCATCCCCTACACCACTTGTTGATCAGGAGAGACACTCCGGGAAGACACCTCGATGTCGTCCGCCCTATTGGGCGAGGAGACCGGTGGAGGCATCTCACTCTCCATCATCTCCGGGAGGAGATCCCCCGAGGAAGAAGGTTGTTGAAGAAGACTGTGTACTGAGCTGCAAAAACATATATTCTAGATGTTACCTTGGTCACAGGAGAGGAACAGGACATGTTTAAAATACCATTGTTCACTTACGGTTTGGATAAAGGCTTGTCCTCGCCGTGGGACTGAGCGATGACGTCATCCTCCAAGCCCGAGCCGCCCGATAGGGGAATTTTTCCTCGCTTAGGAGTCTTTTCCTCCTGACCTTCGGAGGCGGCCCTTTTCTTACCATGAGGAGAAGGGACGCTGGCTTCTCCTTTACCTTTGTCTCCAGGCGATGGGATTTTGATCTCCCCGGACACAGTGTCTAATATACCTTCGGGATGGAGGCCACCTTCGGTCCTCCTACTCTCCGTCTTGTCCTCCTTCACAGGTATCTGATACGGTGCCAGGGCCAGCATCCTTGTTAATACGGGATCCGCTGAGTCTTCGGGAAGGGGGCCGAACACCTAATTCGCTCTGCTTTCTTTATCCAACCCTAGAAGAAGATAGTGTGATCAGTATCTCATTATGGCATGCATAGCTAGAAATTATTTGGGAGTCGAGCGCTTATCGAGGTATCTGGATGGTTGCGGTCAAGGCCAATGTCCTCGGTGGTGTCCGACCACTGTTTTCGCTTCCTGAAAAAAAACTTCCACATTCCTTTGTGCGTAGTATCGAAGAAGTCTTGGAGGGTCCATGGTCCTTCCGGATTAAATTCCCACATACGGAGAGTCCGTCACTGGCACGACAGAACCCGATGGTCCAGCATCACTTGGACCACGTTGATAAGACCAACGTCCTTCTCAAGGAGGCTCTGGATGCGGCTTTGTAGAGTCTGCTCTTCGTCAATTGATCCCCAGTCCAACCCCTTATTAATCCATGATGGAAGATGTAACGGAGAGCCAGATCGAAACACAGGTATAGCCGCCCACTTGGTACCGCGAGGTTTAATGACGTAAAACCACTCCCTTGCCATAGGTTGGGAGTTTCGATGAAAGAGCCTTTTGGCCAGGGAGCATTGGTAAGCTTGCTCACTGTAGCACCTCCGCACTCCACTTGTTCCCCGTCGACTACCTTCGGCCTCACACTAAAGGTCTTGAGCCATAAGCCTAAGTGTTGGGGAATACGGAGAAAGGCCTTGCATGTGATAATGAACATAGAGATGTGAAGGAAAGAATCTGCGGCTAGATCGTGAAAATCTAGTCCGTAGTAAAACATGAGCCCTGGATGAAGGGATGAAGAGCGAATCCTAGCCCTCGCAGGAAGTGGGAGATGAATACGACCCTCTCGCCGAATCTGGGAAGCCTGTGGGGGATCTCCGCGGTCAGGTATCTGGCCGCATGAAGCTTCGCAATGTCCTCCTCTGTAATAGAGGAAGCCACCCATTGGCCCTGTGGGCTGTGTTCGGGCATGATTGGGCAGCTTGAAGCAATGAAGTCGAACCTCAGGTGCTAGAACTCGAAGTTGGAAGGGCTGAGGAAAGGGTCGGCACAGAATAAGATGGCCATTGGCCCCTTTATAAAGGCAACGGATATCGAACGCCTCCTCCTAAGCCTGAAAACCTGCCTATTCCGAAGGGATCATTCCAATGGAACGGTTGGGTTACGCACGCCCGCATTGATTAGAATCCCACAATAAGGGGACACGATCTTTGTTTCGAGAAGACGTGTCAATAAAAACCGCGCCTCGAAACATGGAACGACAGGACAAGAAACGGTTCGAAATAATGACCGGGCAAGCGTGATGTCAAATTACAAAAAGTTGTCGGCAGACTGGATTCGTGATATATTATATTGTCCGCGGTTGTGCGTGGTACTTGTGTTGCAGATCCGGACACGTTCGTCACATCCGAAGGCTATCTTGCAGTATTCGGAAAGGGGAACCCGCCTTGCAATGCCGAAGACAATCTGCACGCCGGACACCTCGTCATTGAAGCCTGGTTCAGGGGCTACTGAGGGAGTCCCGAACTAAGGGGTCCTCGGGTGTCCGACCTATTGACATGGGCTGGACTGATGGGCTGTGAAGATACAAAGACCAAACAATCTAGCCGTGTCTGGATGGGACGCTCCTTGACATGGAAGGCAAGCTTGGCGTCTGAATATGAAGATTCCTTTCTCTGTAACCGACCTTATGTAAACCTAGATCCTGATAACCCACAAGTATAGGGGATCGCAACAGTTTTCGATAAGTAAGAGTGTCGAACCCAACGAGGAGCTAAAGGCAGAACAAATATTCCCTCAAGTTCTATCGACCACCGATACAACTCTACGCACGCTTGACGTTCGCTTTACCTAGAACAAGTATGAAACTAGAAGTACTTTGTAGGTGTTGTCGGATAGGTTTGCAAGGTAATAAAGATCATGCAAATAAAAGTTAGGGGCTGTTTAGATAAAGACACAACTAAATTAGTTTTAGTAGAGAGCTTTTTGTTATGAGAAAGTTATGTGTCCCTAGGCAATCGATAACTAGACCGGTAATCATTATTGCAATTTTATTTGAGGGAGAGGCATAAGCTAACATACTTTCTCTACTTAGATCATATGCACTTATGATTGGAACTCTAGCAAGCATCCGCAACTACTAAAGATCATTAAGGTAAAACCCAACCATAGCATTAAAGTATCAAGTCCTCTTTATCCCATACGCAACAACCCCCTTACTCGGGTTTGTGTTTCAGTCACTCATGCAACCCACTATAAGAGAATCATGAACGTATTGCAACACCCTACAGCGGGGATCCCTCACGCTTGCGCGACATGGAGAGCACCATAGGACAACACCAATAATAAAACATGCAACTCAAACCAATCTTGATCATCAAATAACCCATAGGACAAAACAGATCTACTCAAACATCATAGGATAGCCATACATCATTGGGAAATAATATATAGCATTTAGCACCATGTTTAAGTAGAGATTACAGCGGGTAAGAGAGAGGTTACACCACTGCATAGAGGGGGGAAGAGTTGGTGATGATGGTGGTGAAGTTGTTGTTGAAGAATGCGGTGATGATGATGGCCCCCGGTGGCACTCCGGTGCCACCGGAAGCAAGGGGGAGAGAGCCCCCCTTCTTCTTCTTCTTCTTCTTCTTCTTCCTTGACCTTCCCCCTCGATGGGACAAGGGTTTCCCCTTTGGTCAATGGCCTCCATGGCACGGGAGGGGCGAGAGCCCCTTCGAGATTGGATCTGTCTCTCTGTCTCTCTCTCTTTCTGTGTTCTCAGATTCTTCCCTTTCACCGTTTCTTATATTCCCGGAGATCCGTAACTTCGATTCTGCTGAAATTTTAACACGATCTCTATCCGGATATTAGCTTTCTTGCGGCGAAATAAGGGCTTCAACCGCCATATGGGGTGGGCACGAGGGTCAAGGGTGCGCCCCCTGCCTCGTGCCCCCCTCGGGCATCGTCTCGCGTGGATTTTTCTTCCCAAAAATCACATATATTCCAAAAAAATCTCCGTCCGTTTTTATCCCGTTTGGACTCCGTTTGATATGGATATTCTGCCAAACAAAAAACAAGCAACAAACAGGAACTGACACTGCGCACTTGATCAATATGTTAGTCCCAAAAATAGTATAAAAAGTTGCCAAAAGTATATCAAAGTTGAATAATATTGGCATGGAACAATCAGAAATTATACATACGACGGAGACGTATCAGATCCCTCTGTGTCTATGTAAACCAGAGGGCTAGGTCCATAGACATATATCCTCATAATCATAGTCGGACAGGCTAGACTTTTAGGGTTTAGCCATTACGATCTCGTGGTAGATCAACTCTTGTAATACTCATATTCATCAAGATCAATCAATCAGGAAGTAGGGTATTACCTCCATAGAGAGGGCCCGAACCTGGGTAAACATTGTGTCCCTTGTTTCCCGTTATCATCGACCTTAGACTCACAATTTGGGACCCCCTACCCAAGATCAGCCAGTTTTGACACCGACAGGGGAGGCGCCCGACGGAGCTTGAGGGGCCCCGTGAGAACACGGTTCTTGTGGTCCCCTTGCGTGCTGTCCCTGTGGTGCACACCCCGGTGGAGGATGTTGGGGGGCGGGCGCAGCCCGGTGCTGTCGATGCGGCTGTTGGTGGTGCGTCCCAGCATGGTGCCCCTGAGGTGGCAGCCCCCGAGGAGCGGGGGAGCCATCCTGAGGGAGTGATCAAAGACTTGGCGCGATCCGAGGCTCCCGTGGTTGCCGCCCCTAGAGCTCAGGGAAGTGGTCTTGAGGCGGAGGCCGGAGAGCCGCTGCAGACCGAGGCTCCTGAGGTCGCCGTCTTAGGGCCCCACCGAATGCCCCCGATGCTGGGGAACTGCCGCAGGCCAAGGCTCCTGAGGTCGCCGCCTCTGTAGTTCCGCCGAATGCCCCTAACACCGACGATCATGCCTGGGGCTTCGGCCAGCTTTGTCTAAACTTCGAGGCGCTCCGCAAGAGAAAAGGGCTCCCTGCTGCAATGGTGACGCCAACCGGCCGCTGAAGCAGAGGAAGTACATTGCCATAGACAAGTAAGTACCTCTTCTTCATGTTTTCCTGTCTGTTGCATCCTTTCCTGAAAGTGGCTCTTCAAGATCCCTTCGTCTTCAGTGGCGAGATCTCCTGCGAAGCGGCCGCCTCCGATCCTCGTTTCTCTGCTGGCCCTGAGCTCTCCCCTCCGGTCCGCTGCACGTGGTGCAGGGCCGGCCTTGGGGCCGGACATGCCGGAAGGGGGCCTTGATCCTTCGTTCATGTCATCGCTCCTCCATGGTCTGCCCTGGGGGCGGTAGGCGTGCCGAGGGCTCCTCCACTAGTCGTCACCGGTGGTTGGGTGGCGCCAGCCTTGGCTTCGTCTTCGAGCGACGAGGTCGCGCCACCTTGTGCCCCTGCCAAGGCCCGGAGGGTGGTGAGGAATGTGCTAGCCCCTTGGTCCCCGCTAGGGGAAGGCAGGCCGCCTCCGGCTTCCGCAGCAATCCCCAGCGTGAAGGACATGCTTGGTTGTGAGCTGGAATTCACGCGCGGGCGCAGCACTGTATGCCATGAGCTCTTCTGGGAGGCAATGGGCGCATTGAGATGGCTCGGAGAAGAACTTGCCGACGTCGATGCCTGCCTCGAGGCGGAGGACCTTTGGCTGGTGGATGAGTGGCATCAGCTGAAGGTGGCCGTCAACCTCGGGCGTCTTTAGCACGAACACACCAATGCGAAGGCCGAGAAGTCCCTTGCAACATCACGCGAGGCCTGCGCCCGGGCCCTGGAAGAGGCCAGTGCACCTGACCATCGCCGCCAGGCTACCGAGGACCGCAAACGAGAGCTCTTGGCCTCGCACACTACCCTTGAGCAGTGGATCAAGGCACGCAAGGCCGTCTTGGCATCAATGAGGGGAGCACCTTCCGAAGAGGAGGAGATCCAGAAGCGCGAGGAGGCGCTAATGTTGGAGGCCCTGGAGTGCAGCCTCGAGCTCGAGCAACTGGAGACAAGGGAGCGCTAGGTAGCCATGGCTGAGGATGGTATCACCGTGTGCGAGGCCAAGATCCAGGAGGAGGTTGACCGGAGGGTGGCGAAGGCTTGTGTAGATATTTCTGAAGAGTGTAACCTGAAGCTGAAGTTCCTGGAGGCTGATGCTGAGGGCAGGACCGCTGCCCTCAGGACAAGGCTGAACGAGATGGAGCAGCGCGAGAGGGCTGCTGCGGCGGCTCAGACCGCTATCCAGGTTGACCTGGCCTCGGCACGTGCCGACTTGCTCTCGCTCTAGCAGCAGATTGATGAGGCCGCGTCCCTCGTGAAGCAGAACAGGGAGGAGGCATGTCGCCGGCAGACGCTGCAGCGCGAGCATGCCCCCATGCTTCAGGCCCTCAGGGTGAGGGCCAACCGAGCCCTGAGCATCATCTGTGAGGAGAGTGTCCCTCATCCCCGCGTGGAAGATTATGCCAACCACCTTCGCTTCTTTACAGAAGTCGTGACGCACCTGGAGGATTAGGATGTGAGGGCCCGTGAGCTTGTCGAGGAGAGGAGCCGGAGCCTCCTTGGGCGCGCATTCTCACGCGTCTTCAATGATCTTCAGAACCTCGCCCCCCACTTTGACTTTGACGCTGCCATAGCCCTAGTGCCCGGGGCTATTCAGGACAACCTGTTGCACTAGGTGGACAATCATGTGGAAGCTTTGGTCAGGGCATTCACCACCGAGGACGACGCGGTGGTGGTCATGGCGGATGAAGATGGCGTGGATGATGATGATGAAGACGACGCCAGTGACAATGCAAGTACCGCGTACGAGAGCGACCAAGGCGATGCTGGGGGCAGCACGTCCAGTTGAGCCTGCATTCCTTAGCGTGAACCTGCATTGTCGGTGTACAAAAGTAGGGCCCTTTCTATACCCCTTTTACTTGTGCACGGGCGGTCGTAGCCACACCTGCGGCCATGCTTCGCGAGGCAGAAGAAGCAAAGGTACGAGGCTGCCAAGGCAACACTCAAGCTAGAGGCATGAAGTGTGAAGGGGCAAGATGGGCATCCCCCGGCAACTCCCTTGCCGGGGTGGCCTACATAGCCCCGGCAAGAGTCTTGCCAGGGCGACTTGCCCCACACCAGTGCGGCCGCCACCTTTGAGCTTGAGAGCTCTGACACCATCGACAACGTCGAGACCAAGACTCAGGGGCGCCCGCGTGGTGGCATGCAGATCTTTTGTGAAGACCAAAGGTGCCGTGGAATTGTCACGGCAGATGTCCTTAGTGTCAGGACTTAGTCGCGAGGCCAACGCATCTATGTGGTAGCTTGAGAGGGGTTGAGCGGGACGAGAGACGCGAGGTTTTACCCAGGTTTGGCCCCTCACGGTGGAGGTAAAAGCCTACGTCCTTCTTCATTGATATTGATGATGATGATCACGGTTACAAGAGTGCTCTATCTCGATAGCTATTGTCTAAACCTAACTTGTCCAACTTGTAGAACTTGTCAATCTTGTCCCTTTTGGGGAGCCCTGCCCCTCCTTATATATGTTGGAGGGGCGGGTTACATGTAGAGTCCTATTAGGATTAGGACTAGTCTATCTCTAATACAAACCGGATACAAGTCCAGGTCTTAACTCCTTGTAAGATAAATGTTCCTCATGCCTTTCCTCTTAAACCGGCCCACCATTAACATAAACCAGCCTTCTGGGCCTTGGGCCTTGTCATTCATCTGACCCGTCCGTCGGGTCACAAGTCTGTCATAATGTTCCGGCGGGTTGCTTGTAAACCACCAGGTCAGGGCAGGTCGCCAGTGAATCGCCAAGTGTAAACCGGGTCTCAAGTAAACCGCCAAGTCCAGCCGGGTCACCAATGAGTCTTCAGTCTCGTGAATCGTCATACCAGTGAATCGCCAGACACGTAAATCGCCAATCCTCTGGCGGTTTACCAATGAAACGCCTAGTCCGGCAGGGTTATACTTCCGGCCGGTTTACGCCGCGGGGTATATCCCCGACATTAGCCCCCAAGTTTAGCTTTGATTTATCCATGGTAAACTTATGCTGCAAAATAAACACAAGAACAAATTTGACAGGTTATGCTCCGGGTTAAGAATTCTTGTAAACCGGTACGTGATGATCCTTAAGTCCTTGTCATTTCCTCCTTCTATAAAATCCGGGTTAACAAACCAGCTTCATACTCAATTTGTTGACATTGGTTTCTCACAGAGAAACATTATGAAGAATAATGCACTTGAGTCGGCTTCCAAAGGCCGGTTTAAGAAATATGGGTCTTGAAATACTTATCTGATATTCAGCCGGTTTGAAGATGTAAAACTTGCCGGTTTAATATTACCAAACTGGCCGGTTTATAAATATTGATGGCACCGGATCATAATTGATGTCGACATCGGGTCATGTAATTGATCTTCTTGATTTGCTCAAAACTGATAAAATGAAGATGTTCCTCCTTATATATGCATAATACATGTAGCCCCCAAGTCTTAAGAGGAGAACATAATGATAACTTAAGACTTGCTCCAATAAGTGTTTCAACCTTGAAGAAATCCAGTTTGTTCATCTCAATCATATAAACTGAATACTCCATATATGTAGCCCCCAAGTGCCGGGTTGTCATGCTTGCAGCAACCTGGGACTTGTAATTGCTTATAAAAACTTTAATCAGTGTAACCCCCAAGGGCCGGGTCATGATGCAATAATGAGCAGGAACTTTGTAAATATAATTATGTAGATTTTAGCAGTGAAGTGTAGCCCCCAAGGGCCGGCTTAGTAAGATAATACTGAACCGGGACTTGATATATACTTCAATGAAAATAATATCTTATAATGTAGCTTCCATCGTAGGGCTTGAACCCACGTCCACAAGGTTAAGAGCTTTGTGCTTTACCAACTGAGCAATGGATCCTTCAATATTATGGACGAAAACTTGTGTACCTTGAATTGTTGATAGGAGCAATTGGTAGCCCCCAAGGGCCGGCTCATGATAATATGATGAGTCGGGTCTTCAATAAGACTAGTAAAAATGACTTTGCATTAGCCCCCAAGTGTCATGGTGCATGCTTGCAGCGACATGAGACTTGCATGTAATCTCAATTTGAATAATGTAGCCCCCAAGTGCCGGGTTGTAAGCCTGCAGCGACTCGGGACTATTCCTTCCATTGTAGAATAAATTATATCCTTTGATAAAATAATAGCCATTGCGCTAAAGCGACTTTGAAAACTCAATAATACCGGTTATTAATAACCATAAAAATCCAGCCATGTTGGCTATTCAAGATAATATAATCCGGTATGAAAACCTTATTCATTCAATATCATAGTGAAAATTGAGCCAAGTTTGGCTATTTGAATAATATAACCCAATGATTTATAAGCGCATGATTCCAATGGCACAATCCAAATATATATATACTGGCGACTTATAGTCGAAAGTCAGGCCGGTTTAGCAAACCAGTTTCTGCATACAACAAGTTTAAAGTGTCCTGGCGGTTTACCGCCGGACGGGTCATAATGCCCAACATATAACCCGGGTTTATAACCAAGGCTGCACTTAAGAATAATCAAATATGAAATATATCATACCTGTGACATTGAATCACATTGTTGGTTTTACCAACTTTTTGTAGTAAAGGTGATAACCCCAATCTCGAGTACTGACAACTTTTTCCATATTGTGCCGGTTTATGATAAAACGATACCGGGTTATGATAGACACCGGATTATACATATATAATACTGGCGACTTGTAGTCGAACCGGACCGTGTTAATAATCGCCGGATTATAATTGGTCATGTACTGACAAATTGTAGTTGAAGGTCAAGCCGGGTTAACGAACACCGGTTTACTCCATAATAAGATGGTAACATAAAATCAAACCGGGCAGATAGTCTCCTGATTAAGATTTGACCGTGTTCCGCCGATTTGTAATTAACAGTCGAACCGGATTAACAATGTCGGTTTAAAAACGCAACAGAAGTAAAAGGAAATATTTATCAAAGCAAATTTCAAGCAAAGGGAACGATAAAACCATTTGCAAAAAGAGGCTATTGAGCCGATCAAATGGCGTTACCATGGTCGGACACGACCAAGCCCCCGATAGGCGTAGCTATGATTCAAGTCAGCCAGGTCCCCAAATGAAACAATGGCATTATGCCGATCAAAAGGCGTGGCAATGGTTCGGGTTCGACCAAGCCCCCAAGTGATTCTGTGGCCTTAGGCCGATCAAGAGGCGTGACTATGGTTCAGACGTGACCACAAGTCCCCAAGTGATGCATTGGCATTACGCCGATCAAGAGGTGTAGCGATGGTTCGGGTTCGACCAAAGCCCCCAAGTGATGTTGTGGCACTAGGCCGATCAAGAGGCGTGACTATGGTTCAGACGTGACCACAAGTTCCCAAGTTATGTTGTGGCTTTCTGCCTACCAAATGGCGTTGCTATGGTTCGGACGCGACCAAGCCCCCAAGTGATATTGTGGCATTGCACCGATCAAGAGGTGTGACTATGGTTTGGATACGACCAAAGCCCCCAAGTGATCAAGAATATGATAAGCCAATAAGGCATGATACCCATGTTTGAACCGCGCATCATGGCAGCAGGTCCTCTTTGGCACCCTTTAACTTTTTGCAAGAGATAAATCCTTCTTGAACCGGATGTTAAACCAGATATTGAGAGCTTCAAAGCTTCGTGGAAGACATCTTTCCCTTGAACCGGATTGTAAACCAGAATACTTTCTGATGACCCGGAATTTTTCTGACGGCCTCTTAAACTCGAACTTGCGAGAAGTTAATTCCTTTTTGAACCGGAAATTCTTAAACCAGATTTGAGAGCTTCAGAGCTTTTTGATTTAATTTGTCCTACATTGAAGAACTTGTAAGACAAAGTAATGGCTCCTCTTTTTTAAAAGAAAGCAATATATAATATAAAAATATACCGGATGGATTTCACCTGATGCGTCAGGTCAGAGATTATCACCGCGGCGTTGATGATCACCGGGTGAAGCTGAAATTACTCACAGGTGAGTCGGCCGCGGGACCTAAGCAGATGAGCCGGCCCGGTGTTGTAAATCGGCGCGGACGAGCAAATTGTCCTCCACGTTGTAGACCGGCACGGAAGCGTGAACCGGCCGCGAGAGCGGACGGGCGAGTCATCCGTGGCGTTTGTAAGGTGGCGCGGACGGGCGAGTCGGTCGGCATGTTGATGTAAACTGGACCGCGATACGCGTGTCCGTGAAACTGCGCGGCACAACCACACGTGCATCCGTGGTATGATACCACTTTAAAGTGAATAATTACCCTGCATATAAAAATATACAAACCAAGGCAAAGATAAACGAACTGTCCGCAGATCACCTTGATAAAAACAATATGTGTCAATAGCACAGATTTAGATGGATATCACCTGATTCATCTGGATGATAATAGACGGACTGTCCGCAGATCACGTTGGTAATGTTGCAGCCCATCCAGCATAGACATAGTATTCGGATGATCAGCCATCTCTTCATCTAGGAGTGTTTACTGTTCAATATTGTTATCCTTATGAGAGATAATTTTTGTAACCTTGCTGCGGGAACCTGTATACTCACCAATTTACAGGACTGTTTTCCTCTTGGCAGATTTTTCTTCAAAAGCTGTCAGTCATTTTAAATTTTCTTTGCCCCTTCGCTGCTTGTCTTTCCCACTGACACTCCATCTTGCGCATCAGTTGGCCAGGTTCTCAAAACCAAAGTATAGTCACTTCCACACGCAGCTTCTGTTGGCTTCATGGATTCATCGAGTGGGTATGGCTTCAGATTTATGCACTGGGTGACAACGGCCCAAGCAGAAACACTCCAATGCACTGTAGTTGGACAAAAATGGCTTGAGATCTCCTTCCAACATATGAACAGACTGGCGATTCAACACTCCTAGCTTCACAGGGCCATGGAAGTCACGTGGTAGTTTCAAAGATGCAAAGTCAAGCTGGAGCGACTCGATGTAAGATGCCCTTTGACTGCTGAATTTACAAGACGACAACGTGTATGCATCCTTCGAATGATATCACAGAATCGAGTACGAGCTTGATCCATTGATTCAGGTGCTTCATGTGCCTTGTGTCAAGAGCAGATGTGACACAAATATTCAGGTGACTTGGTGTGAGGCCACCCGATGCCCGAGGCGGAACCAGACCACAGTGGCGACTTACAGGCAAAAGGTCACTCGACGGTCGGGTGGCTGGTAGCAGCAGAGACACTCAACGCGCGGTGGCTTGATGCGAGATGCTCTAGCAGCGGCGAGACGGCAAATTGGAGGCAGAAGCCAGCTCGGAGTCGAAGACAAAAACAATTTAAGGCCATGGAGGCGAGTGCAACTCGGAGCGGAATCTATGGGGACCGGCGGAACGCGGTTCAAGACAGGCTCGGTTGCTACGGCGGAGGTGCTCATGAAGCACAGCAGAGCTGGCGGTAGGTCAGAGAGGCGCCGTCCACCGGCGGCTCAGGAGGCCGTGGCTGCAGAAACGGCGGAGGCCTCGGCAGTGACGGGGCGACTCAGCGCAGCATCGGGCGGCGACTTGTGGAGTAGAACGTCGGCGGCTCGGCAGCTTAGTGGTTTAGCCATGGCGGCCAGGTACGCAGGCCACGCGGTCGGGCGACCGCGGATGCGGGCATGAGTGGCTCATCCACAGGTAAGGCGGAGCGCGGCTGTGGCATACTGAAGCAGAAGCCAGTTCAAGGCGACTCAGAGCAGAGCAAATCGGAGCAGAGGGCACCCGCGTCATGGATCCTGGCGATTCCCGCTCAGAATCATGCAGGCACAGCAGCGAGGCGGAGGAGCGCAGTCAACATGGCGCGGAGGCGGATGAACCGGCGGCAACTCGGCTCGCTGGCTTGACAGAGACCGACGACTCGGTCGTGGAGACACGCAACCAGCGGAGTAGACCGAGTCATGATGTAGTAGTAGTTTTCTTTCCTGCCTCTTCTCTTTGTGTTGGCGTTGCAGCTGAGCCCCCCTAATGAAACGCGGCCGGCTCGGCGCGCGGCCGGCTTGCTGCGGTTTTCATCGGTGAAATCGGGCAGATGCAGAGATATGGTGGCTGCGGCTCGACGCACTGCGACCGATGTGTGACCCGGATCCTTCTTCAGGTTTTGTTTGGGTGGACTCCCACGGCGGTTGAAAGAAAAAACACTTGTTCCTTCGGGGATTTCGACGTAACCCTAATAATTCTCTGTCTTGCATCTCATGGATTGTAAAAGCCGGACCAGCGAACTCAAAGCTGATGAAAAGAACTGGTTCTTCTTTATCCAAAAAAATTGCAAACATCTCGATCCCTAGAGAAGATCCCTCAAAGAACTCAACACCACCGTGCGCAAGCCTCACGGTGAGCGCCAACTGTCGTGGAATTGTCACGGCAGATGTCCTTAGTGTCAGGACTTAGTCGCGAGGCCAACGCATCTATGTGGTAGCTTGAGAGGGGTTGAGCGGGATGAGAGACGCGAGGTTTTACCCAGGTTCGGCCCCTCACGGTGGAGGTAAAAGACTACGTCCTGCTTCATTGATATTGATGATGATGATCACGGTTACAAGAGTGCTCTATCTCGAGAGCTATTGTCTAAACCTAACTTGTCCAACTTGTAGAACTTGTCAATCTTGTCCCTTTTGGGGAGCCCTGCCCCTCCTTATATATGTTGGAGGGGAGGGTTACATGTAGAGTCCTATTAGGATTAGGACTAGTCTATCTCTAATACAAACTGGATACAAGTCCAGGTCTTAACTCCTTGTAAGATAAATGTTCCCCATGCCTTTCCTCTTAAACCGGCCCACCATTAACATAAACCGGCCTTCTGGGCCTTGGGCCTTGTCATTCATCTGACCCGTCCGCCGGGTCACAAGTGTGTCATAATGTTCCGGCGGGTTGCTTGTAAACCACCAGGTTAGGGCAGGTCGCCAGTGAATCGCCAAGTGTAAACCGGGTCTCAAGTAAACCGCCAAGTCCAGCCGGGTCACCAATGAGTCTTCAGGCTCGTGAATCGTCATACCAGTGAACCGCCAGACACGTAAATTGCCAATCCTCTGGTTGTTTACCAATGAAACGCCTAGTCCGGCTGGGTTATACTTCCGGGCGGTTTACGCCGCAGGGTATATCCCCGACAAAAGGCATGCGAGCCTATATAAGAACCAGAAGACGAAGACCCCCGACAAGATCCTTGCCGGGGACGGTTGAAGACCCCTGGCAAGATCCTTGCCGGGGACGCCTGTGAGACCCCGGCAAGGCCCTTACCGGGGGCATCTGCGGGGCCACGACTGGGCCCGCACCCGCCAACGTTTTGCTGCCCCACGACCGTTCCGACGCGGCAACCAACCCGCCAACTAGGCAAGCGCCTACGTGTCAGCTTGCAGCTTCTAGGCCAGCTAGTCAAGAACCTGCGTGGTGACATGCAGATCTTCGTGAAGATCCTGTAACCGCACCAGCACACCAGCCAGCCAGCCAACATGGCACTGCATGCCTCGTCAGATTGGACGTGCGTCGAAGCAAGGCGAGGCGGTGACGAACGGGACGAGCTCTGCTGCCACCCCCAATAAAGCAAGAGGGCACATAGGTAGTGCATTAAATGCGTTTGTCCTACGGTGTCAGGCGATAAACTTGTACACTGTAGATACTTTCCACCTCCTGCGTTCCACTATGGCGACCCCTTTGACATATAAAAGGAGGCCCGAGGCGTACTGTGGAAGGATTCGTACTTTTTGGTCTGGGCATGCATAGTAGCTAGTCCAAGAATAGAATAACACCAAATAAACACAGACAAGCAGGACTGGGGTTTTATGCATCGTTTGTGGCCCGAACCTGGGTAAAAATCCCCTCGCATTGATTGGTAGACCTGCTCTTTGCGCAGCCCCATGCCTTGCCAACTAAAGAAGGGATTCCCTGGGATCCCATAGGTGTCGTTTCCCCGACATCTTTGGCGCACCAAGTAGGGGCAATCCTGAGGCTATGGAAATCTGGTCTAAAAGTTAGCGCATCGACTTCATCATCACCATGGCCCCCAAGAAGAAGGGGATCAAAGCGATCAGATCATCTGCAGCCGGACCGCCTGTACCAGTGTGGGTGGGTGATGGGGAAGCCGCGGATGGTAGCGGAGGCATGGCCCGTGAGCATCCACGACACTCTGGCAATCGGAGCCAGGCGAGCGGCTCTGGCAAGGGCTGAAAAGGCTTCAAAGATGCCAACCACTGAAGAGGCATCTCAGTATTTTTTGAAGAGCAAGCAAGATTAGCTTGGCTACTTGATTTCCTCCACTCTGAGGATTGAGAAGGGATTGGGTACCCTGACTCAAAATCAGGAGAGCTTAGAGAGGATCATGGAGCAGAAGTTCTATGACTTAGATGTGAAGGTCACTGAGATCCAGTCAGTTGTTGAGAAACTTCAGGATGAAGTGTAGGAGAAGAAGGGCAAGTCTACCACTGATGCTTTTGCTAGAGTGCCTAGAGGACAAACATCTGCTGCAATGCCTGTCACAGACACCAGAGCAACTTCATCTGCACCAGCTATAGCTTCAGTGCCACCAGCTCCAGCACCCACTCCACCAGCTCCATCTACATCAACTGATGCCTTCGTCCTTGGCGTGTTATCTACACCACCACCTGAAGACCAAGCCTGAGAGTCGATCTAGCACTATGCATTTTTATGAACTTTTTGGTAACTTGTTGCCAAAGGGGGAGAAAATGTATAGATCATAGGCTTCGAGGGAGAGTGTTGCTTTTTGTTCTCTCTTTTTGTTTGGTGGTTAAACTTTGTTTATTTGCTTGTTTGAGATACTTTATGATTTTGTGCGATACTTGGATGATCATGTGTTTGATCATATGCTACCTTAATGCTTGTTGGATGACATTATCCTTTTATATCCCCATATATGATCATTCACTTTGCTTGGTGATGAGTGCACATATTTCATTATTATCATTTTGAGCGCTCCACCAAGATGTATGTGACGTGGAAGAGTAACCCATGTTCCTAACTCATTGTGCATTTGCAGTCCAAAGCAAATCTTAAACTATGCACAAATTTAGGGGGAGCTCTTGCTTTTCACATACTTCTCAAAGCAACAATGTTTTTCACTCTTATTATCATTTGTCGAAGCTTTGATCTATATGTTGTCATCAATTACCAAAAAGGGGGAGATTGAAAGTGCAACTATCCCTAGGTGGTTTTGGTAATTCCTAACAACATATAGCTCATTGAGCTAATGCTATTTCAAGATTAATATCTCAGGAAAGCTCAATGATTGGCATGGCATGGATGAGAAAAGTGGACTCCTCAAAATGCTAAGGACAAAAGGATTGGCTCAAGCTCAAAGCTCAAGACTCTACATTTTCTATTTTAGTGATCCAAGATCACATTGAGTCTATAGGAAAAGCCAATACTATCAAGGAGGGATGAGGTGTTGCTTAATGAGGCTCTTGCTCAAAATGCTTAGTAATATGCTCCAAAACCCTCAACTACTTTCTCACATCCACATATGACCTAAACCAAAAGTCAAACTCGGCCCCACCGATTCTTTCTATCCGGCGCCACCGAGTTCAAATGTCATAGCCACTGCCACAAACCCTAGGCAAATTGGTCTCACCGATAGGGATCTCGGTCTCACCGAGATGGGATTGTAATCTCTCTGTTTCCCTTCGTAACATTTTGGTCCCACCGAGATGAGCGATCAGTCCCATCGAGATTGCAATGTAAACTCTCTGTTGCCCCTTTGTAATGTTTTGGTCTCACCGAAATGAGCTATCGGTACCACCGAGTTTACCCGACCAACTCTGTGGTTAGCTTATTACCAAAATCGGTCTCACCGAGTTTGTGTAATCGGTATCACCGAGATTATGTTATGCCCTAACCCTAACCATATCGATCCTACCGAGTTGCATGTCGGTCCCACCGAAAACCCTAACGGTCACTAGCTTTGCTGAATCGGTCCGACCGAGTTTAACTATTCGGTCCCACCAAGATTGGCAAGTTGTGTGTAACGGTTAGAATTTGTGTGGAGGCTATATATACCCCTCCACCACCTCTTCATTCATGGAGAGAGCCATCAGAACAAACCTACACTTCCAACTTATGTTTTCTGAGAGAGAACTACCTACACTTGTGTTGAGGCCAAGATATTCCAGTCTTACCATATGAATCTTGATCTCTAGCCTTCCCCAAGTTGCTTTCCACTCAAATCTTCTTTCCACCAAATCCATATCCTGTGAGAGAGAGTTGAGTGTTGGGGAGATTATCATTTGAAGCACAAGAGCAAAGAGTTCATCATCAACACACCATTTGTTACTTCTTGGAGAGTGGTGTCTCCTAGATTGGCTAGGTGTCACTTGGGAGCCTCCGACAAGATTGTGGAGTTGAACCAAGGAGTTTGTAAGGGCAAGGAGATCGCCTACTTCGTGAAGATCTATCGCTAGTGAGGCAAGTCCTTCGTGGGCGACGGCCATGGTGGGATAGACAAGGTTGCTTCTTCGTGGACCCTTCGTGGGTGGAGCCCTCTGTGGACTCGCGCAGCCGTTACCATTCGTGGGTTGAAGTCTCCATCAACGTGGATGTACGATAGCACCACCTATCGGAACCACGACAAAAACATATGTGTCTCCTATTGCGTTTGAATCCTCCAAACCCTTCCCTTTACATTCTTGCAAGTGGCATGCTTTACTTTCCCGTGCTCATATACTCTTTTCATGCTTGCTTGAATTGTGTTAAGATTGCTTGACTTGTCCAAAGTAGCTAAAATCTGCCAAGAACTAAAATTGGGAAAAGGATAAGTTTTTATTTGGTCAAGTAGTCTAATCACCCCCCCCTCTATACATACTTTCGATCCTACAAGGAGGAAGTACCCCGGCGAAGATGCTGGCGGGGAAACCGACTCCACAAGGATGATGCCGTCGCCCCGGCAAAGAAGGGCCGACGCCGCACGAGGAAAGCGTAAGGGAAAGACCGTGCTTGCCATCGAGGGATCCGGCGACCTCGTCGCCGCCATGAAGGCCAAGGCTGACGACCCCAGCAAGGAAGTTGCCGGGTGCGTCGCCTGCTGAGCCTTGGCGGCTGCCGACAAGCCGGGAGGCTCCGACAAGCAGTACTGCAAGATCCATCGCACCAAGGGACATGACCTCCAGAATTGCCTGCAGGTTGAGCTACTTGCAGAGAAGCATAAAGCTGATTATGAGAGGCGCGATAAGGAGAAGAGCGAGGATGGTGTTGAGGCATCCGGCAAGAAGCGTGGTGGTCGAGGAGGTCGCCGCGACAAAGATCATCAACAAGAGTGGCCCACCCGGGGCCGCGACAAGAAGGAGGGACATGATGATCATGATGGGGATGACGAGTCCGGCGAGCACGAGTTCCAGAAAGCAATGGAGGCCATGTGCCACGATGGTGGCACCTCGTTGCACACCTCTCACCGCAAACTGAAGCAGTGGGCGCATGAAGTCACTGCAGCGGAGCCATCATTCAATGCCTAGAGGCCACTGAAGTGGTCCAGCGCTCCTATCATTTTTTACACCAAGGATCACCCTGATCGCACAACTGCAGTCGGGTGTTTGATGTTGTTTGTTTCACCAACGATACGCAACCTCAAGGTGACGAAAGTGCTAGTTGATGGTGGGGCCGGTTTGAACTTGATCTCGCCCGCCGTGATCGAGAGGCTGCAAATCCCCGATTGAGATCTTGAGGAGACGGGCACGTTTCAAGGGGTCAACCTGGGGAGGAGTCAGTCGAAGGGTAAGGTCACATTTCCCATTACATTTGGGGGAGAGCTGAATCATAGGACGAAGATGGTTGTTTTTGATGTTGCCAAGATCCCCTAGCCCTATAATGGGATCCTCGGCCGCCCAGTGCTGGCCAAGTTTATGGCGGCATCACATTACGCCTACAAAACGTTGAAGATGCCCGGGCCCATGAGCATCATCACCGTCCCCTCTGATAGGAAAGACGCGCTCATCTGCGCCAACCAGCTTTACCGGGAGGCAGTTGTAGCAGCTGCCGCCAAGGCACTTGTTCCCGCCGCTGAGACCCCGGTAGGGAAGAAAACTGGCAAGGTCTCTGCCCCTGCCAGCATGGCCCCTTCCAGCAAGACTTCTGACCCCGGCAAGGACTCCTGCACAACCCTCCAGCAAACGCGCCTTTTCGGAGCACCGCGTTCCCGTTGGGGACGTGCCAGAGAGCTCCGCCAACGGGAGCAAGAGGTCCAAGGCTGCCCACCAGAAACCAAGAAGGTCCCCATCAGGGAGGATGGCATGGGTGGAGCTTTTACCATAAGTTCCGCCCTTGATAGCAAATAGGAAAGTGCGATCGTCGCCTTCCTATGGGCGAATGTCGACGTGTTTGCATGGCAAGCATCCGACATCCCCGGCGTTCCCAGGGAGGTGATTGAGCACCACCTTGCTGTGTGTCCCCAAGCACGGCCCGTCAAGTAGAAGGTCAGGAAGAAAGCTTTGGAGAGACAAGAGTTCATCATCGAGGAGATCAGGAAGTTGGAGGCGGCAGGCTTGGTCAGAGGAGTTCTCCACCCCGCGTGGTTGGCCAACCCAGTGGTAGTGCGTAAGGTAAATGGGAAATGGAGGCTGTGTATCGACTATACAGATATCAATAAAGTCTATCCAAGGATCCTTTCCCTCTGCCACGCATTGACCAGATAGTGGACTCCACTGCCTGGTGTGACCTTCTGTCGTTCCTCGACGCCTACTCAGGATACCACCAGATCTTCATGATGAAGGAAGACGAAGAAAAGACTATGTTCATCACCCCATGTGGTACGTACTGTTTTGTGCGGATGCCTTTCGGGTTGAAAAGCGCTGGTTCGACATTTGCCCGAGCGGTCCAAATTGATTTTGAGCCCCAGCTGCATAGAAATATGGAAGCTTATATGATGATATAGTGGTCAAAATCAAGGACAAGGACATGCTCGTGCAGGATCTAGAAGAAACATTTGCAAATCTGCGCAAGATCAACCTCAGGCTCAACCCAGAGAAGTGTGTGTTCGCCGTCCCATCTGGCAAACTTCTTGGGTTCTTTGTGTCTCAACGCGGAATCGAAGCAAATCCTGACAAGATTAAAGAGATTGAGCAGATTGAGGCACCAAGATGGGTCAAAGACGTCCGTAGGCTCGCCGGCAGCATTGCTGCTCTAGGTAGGTTCATCTCCAAATCTGCTGAGCACGCCCTCCCATTTTTCAAAGTTTTGAAAAAGGTGGGTCCCATGGAATGGACTCCGGAGGTAGAGGCAGCGCTGCAATATTTAAAGAGGTACCTCTCCTTTGCGCCAATACTAGTCGCGCCGAAACCGCAAGAGCCATTGCTTCTATATGTGGCGGCAACAAATCAAGTGGTCAGTGCAGCGCTAGTGGTGCAGAGAGAATTTGAGGAAGAAGTAGTGGTGGCGGCGGAGCCGTCTGATGATGGGCCGGAGCTCTCCCCGGCAGGGCCTGCTGCTAGCAGGGCGGAACCCCCCGGCAAAGCCTGGTCCTGGCGAGATAGAGTCTGCGCAAGTGGGCGGAGTCAAACAGAAGAAGAAAGTGATGCAACACCCGGTTTATTTTGTCAGTTCCCTCTTGCAGGGGCTAGATCAAGATATTTTGGTGTACAAAAGCTACTTTTTGGCCTCCTCATGGCCTCGAGAAAGCTGCGTCACTATTTCCAAGCGCATGAGATCACCATTGTCAACCGCCTCCCTTTGCAATGAATCTTGCACTACCCGGATGCTACCGGGAGGACTGTGGAGTGGGTGTTGGAACTGCCGAGCTTTGGCCTCAAGTTTGAAAGTACTTCAACGATCAAGAGCCGAGCCTTGGCAGAGTTCATAGCAGAATGGACCTCAACGCCCGACGAAGAGATTCAAGAAGCCAGCCTTCCTAGCAAGGATGCGAGCCGTGATTGGATTATGTACTTTGATGGAGCTTTCTCGCTGCAAGGTGCTGGTGCCGGCATGCTGCTCATCGCACCCACCAGAGAGCGCCTCAAGTGCGTAGTCCAGATGCACTTTCCCCGGGAAAAAATCAATGAACAACACTACGGAGTACGAGGGATTGCTTGCTGGTCTTAGGATCGCGGCAGACCTCGGAATCAGGAAGCTCATCATCAGGGGTGCTTCACAGCTTGTCATCAAGCAAGTTAACAAGGATTACCAGAGCCCGTTGATGGAGGCCTATGTGGATGAAGTGAGGAAGCTGGAGGAGCATTTTGACGGTCTACAAGCAGAGCATGTTCACCGAGCAGAGAACACCATTGTCGAGGACTTGTCAAAACATGTTGCCCTCAAGTTGCCTGTGGAACCAGGTACCTTTGTGCTACAATTAACCTAGCCATCCATTGAGCCCCCAGCGGGACAGAACAAGCGAAGAAAGGCGAGCCCCGGCAAGTACTTTCCTACTGAGCTTCCAGGAGCCGCCGACAAGGAAGTTGCCGGGTACCCCAAGCTTGTTGGGGAGCAGCAACCTCCGGCACGGCCCCAAGCCCTGGCCATAGAGGCAGCTACCCCTACGCCCGAAGATAAGCCTTTAGTCCTTGCCGTCGAGCACCAGGATCCGGCATGGGCGCAGCGCACCGTCCGTTTCTTCCAAACAGGGGAACTCCCCGAGGAATAGGAAGAAGCAGAGAAAGTAGCCCGTCGGTCCAGCATGTACTAGTTTGTGGATGATACCCTATATAGAAGGAGACTGAACGACGTGAAATGGAAGTGCATTCCTCAGGAGGACGGACTGAGGCCATTGGCAGAGATACATGGAGGCATGTGTGGCTCACACATAGTGTCAAGAGCCCTTGCTGGCAAAGCATTCCGGCAAGGTTTCTTCTGGCCCACCGCTCTCCAGGATGCAACTGCACTAGTAACCAAGTGTGAAGCGTGTCGGTTCCATTCAAAGAAGCTTCATCAGCCAGCCCAAGCCCTTCAAACAATCCCTCTTTCCTAGCCATTTTCGGCCTGGAGGCTCGACATACTGGGCCCCTTTCCCTGTGCTATCGAGGGCTTTGAGTACTTGTACGTCACGATCGACAAGTTCACAAAGTGGCCGGAAGTGGAATCGGTGAAAAAGGTGACAGCACAATCGGCGGTCAAGTTCTTTAAGGGACTAGTCTACCGTTTTGGTGTGCCAAATAGAATCATCACCGACAATGGTGCGCAGTTCAAGAGCCACACCTTCATGCAGTATATCCAAGACCTCGGCGACAAGGTTTCTTTTGCTTCTGTTGCTCATCACAGAAGTAACGACCAGGCTGAGAGGGCGAATGCAAAAGTGTTGCGAGGCCTCAAGACCAGAACTTTTGACAAGCTACACAAGTGCGGAAGGCGCTGGATGGATGAGTTTCGAATGGTTCTTTGGTCGATCCACGGCCGCATGATTGATGAGTTTCCAATGGTTCACAGGTATTAGCTACCGGGAGGATTGTGATGAGTTTCCAATGGTTCACAGGTATTAGCTAACGGGAGCTACCGGGAGGACACATGTATGAGCTCGAGAGATTACATTATCCAGAAATTAAGATTTGGCAAGTGCCTACAAGCTAAAAGAAAGATAAGTGCCTCGCGATCTCCGTTCTTGCCCCTTTCCTCCCGGGTGCGGCAGGTGAAGGCAAAGAAGGGGCGATGAGAAACGCGCCGATGGAGAGCATGGTGGGGATGACCCTCGGCAAGGCGCGTGGCCAGGGGAGGAGGGCGATGCAGATCACAGTGTTGCCGCCGATGGTCAGCTGGAGTCGAAATCGACGTTCTCCCGCCTGCTACCCTCATGGTCGCTGTCGCTGTCCTCCTCATCACTATCGCCCGAGGAGGAAGTTTCATTGTCGGTGGAGCTCTCCGCGCAGCACCCTAGGCGGGTTCCCAAGTGCCCGAAGACCTTGACGGAGAGCAGGTTGTTCTCCATTAATTTGAACTAGAGAATGTGCCCCTCTGACAGGCTATGGGCATCGGCAAAAGTCTTCCACCCACAACAGAGATACATGACGTGAGGGGCGGGGAAGTCGATGTCGACCCGCATGTCGCCATTCCCGCAACCCTTCATGTGCAGCCTCAAGGCCTGTGGCTTGTCGAGCTTCATTTCCCGAGCGAATGGGGTGGGGAGGTGGAGGTGACCGCACACTGGCTTGTACATCCTGATGAAGAACTCGTGGGGCTGGTCTCCGACGTGGCCCTCCATTAAGGGGGGAGCCGCTGGTGGAAGCACGGCCGGTGCATCGCCCCGTCCTCCTCTCCCCCGAGCGCCATAGCGGCCTCGGCCTCGCCCCCTCCCTCTTCCTCTCATAGCAGGCTTCGCCACCATGAGCTCCGGAGGACGGGGACACGCTGTCGAGCAGAAGCCCTCGTCGCCGCCATTGGAGCCGGCGCGCCCTCTCACCATGGCGAGTGGAAGAAAGGGGCCAAGCAGGAAGGAGATGAATGCAGAAGGAGGTTGTCCCTCTCCCCCTTTTATAGAGGGGCAGGGCCGGGGCTCAGCCCCCCAACCTAAATGCGGCAGCCCCACTCGACCAATCCGGCCGCCAGAGGCACAGGGAATCAGGACGGACCCGCTGCTCCAATCAGCAACGCCCGGCTTGCTGCCTTGGCATTAAAGACCACCCCTTCCGTATTAGCCACCTAGCCTCCCCAAGGCATGCGGGACACATGGTGGGCAGGCCGGAATTAAGAAGACAAGTAGGATGACCGTTTTCCACCTCGTGATCGTGGCACGCGGGCGCCATGAAGGCCACGACCCGAGTCCACTTTGCAAATGAGCCGCGCCCCTGCGGCTTCCTCTTTTTTATGGGGAAGATGCGCGCAGCCTCTTTACTATTCACCACGGGGTCACACAAGCGTGCTACGACCGTTCCATGCACGACCCCCACGTCACGCACTCAATGCGGGTCATGGGGAAGAACAATTGGCGGCTGAGGAGGATAAAACTCTGCCACACATACCCGCGCACCATTCTGGGCCTGGCCTAATAACGCTTCGCGCTTATGTGTGGCCCAGGCCCCGGGGCTCCTATTGGTGTACAAAAGTAGGGGCCTTTCTGCACCCCTTTTACTTGTGCACGGCCAGTCGTAGCCACACTTGCGGTCATGCTTGGCGAGGCAGAAGAAGCAAAGGTACGAGGCTGACAAGGCAGCACTAAAGCCAAAGGCATGAAGAGCGAACATGCAAGATGGGTTTCCCCCAGCAACACCATTGCTAGGGCGGCCTACATAGCCCCGGCAAGAGCCTTGCCGGGGCGACTTGCCCCACACCAGCGAGGCCGCCACCTTTGAGCCTGAGAGCTCTGACACCATCAACAACATCGAGACCAAGACTCAGGGGCGCCCGCATGGTGGCATGCAGATCTTTTGTGAAGACCAAAGGCATGCGAGCCTAGATAAGAACCAAAAGATGAAGACCCCCGGCAAGATCCTTGCCGGGGACGGCCGAGGACCCCCGGCAGAATCCTTGCCGAGGACGCCCGCGAGACCAAGTCAAGGCCCTTGCCGGGGGCATCTGCGGGGCCACGGCTAGGCCTGCAGCGGCCAACATTTCGCTGCCCCGCGGTTGTTCCGACGCGGCAACCAGCCCGCTAACTAGGCAAGTGCCTGCGTGGCAGCATGCAGCTTCTAGGCCAGCTAGTCAAGCACCTGCGTGGTGACATGCAGATCTTCATGAAAATCCTGTCACGGCACCAGCACAGCAGCCAGCCAGCATGGCACTGCATGCCTCGTCAGCTTGGACGCGCGTCGAAGTAAGGCGAGGTGGTGACGAACGGGACGAGCTCTGCTACCACCCCCGATAAAGCAAGAGGGCATGTAGGCAGCGCATTAAATGCGTTTGTCCTACGGTGTCAGGCGATAAACTCGTACACTGTTGTGACGCCCCGAGACCGATGCGCCAGGTGTCTCCCAGTTATTCCCTGTTGTTGCCATGTCATTTACTTGCGTGTTGCATTTCATCATGTCATCATGTGCATTGCATCATCTGTTTTCAAAACCTGCATCCGTCCGGGTTCCCCAGGTCTTTCCGTTGTCCGTTCTTAGCCCAGACACACTTGCACGCACCCGTGGCACGTCTGAAATATTATTTTATAAGTGGCCAGAAAAATGTTCACAGAATGGGTTGAAAGTTGGCGTGCGGTGCTGTTTTGTTGTCAGTAGGCCGCCTGCCAAATTTCATCGCATTCGGAGTTCGTTTGATGACCCAACGGATAACTATAGCGACATTATAATCGGTCTAACGTCGCATGTTTTCGGTCTCCGAAAACAGTCGCCGGGCTACATTCCCCCTCTTTCCTATCAGCCCTAGCGCTTCTTCACAGTCCACTATCCACCGCCAGGCCTAACCTAAGCTCTCTCGTCATCCCGCGGACCTCCTCGCACGCGCGTCCGAAAGCAGTCCCGGACCCAACCCGGCCAGTCGTCACCGTTGGATCCGGATCATCCCTAAACGTCTACAAAACATCTCCGTTTTATTATTTGATCTCCCTAGCCTATTTTTCCTGACTGTCCGATTAAAATCGGAGGGGCCAAATGCCCCTATCACAAATCCACTTGCTTTATATATAAGACCACCACCTACCAAATCAACCTAATCCTAAAAACTAGGAGTCTTGTCCCTCCGCCGCCACCTTCCAAATCCTCCTCGGGATCCTTCCCGACCCACCCACCTACCTCCTTCATTTCCCCAATGACCAACCAGCACTCGAGGCTTCCCCTCGATCCAATCCCGCAGCCTCCTCCCGATTCACCAGTCAGCCACCACCATAATCTTCAAATCCATCGATCCCCGACCACGCGTCTTGCTCCTCCTGTGCACCCCACCTTCGCCCGCCGTGCCTCGTCGGACCGGCCTCACCGGAGACCAGCGCCGCTCCACCCCGTCTACAACTCTGGTCACGGAAACCAGCAGGAGCATCGTCCTCTCCTCGCCGCTGCCTTCCCCTCCATCCCCGTGCTCGCCCGACGCCCGAGCAAGGAGCTCCCCTTGGCCCTCCTCGACCTGCAGCAGCCACCGCAGCCCCTCGAGCGGGAGGGCTTCGCCTGCCCGGAGCCCAGCGTCCCTGCCTCCGTCTGGCCATCCACATCGCCGGCGTACTCAGAAGATGAGCCCTGCCGCCGCTCTCTTTCCCTCCATCTCTCCCTGCGGCTCCCTCCTCTCACATCTCTCTCTCTCTATAAACCAGGACGCCGCCCCATGGCCTTCAACTCGCCGGCGCCGCCCACAGGAGACCACATGCGCCGAGCCACCCACCGCCATTCCGCCGCCTTCGTCTTGTTCTGGGTCCGTCCCCGACCTCCGGCCATCCCCTGGCTCCACGGAGAACACCTCTGCAGCGTCGTCCCGCTCCTCTGCTTCGACAGCCAGGCGCCCGAGGCCACGCGTTCCTCCCCTCGCAACAACACCTCGTCACCGTACAGAGTTTCCTCGCGCCGCTGCCATCCGGCAAGTAACTGAACTAGGACCCCTCGCCCACCGGCCACCTCTTCGACAAGGAGCTCCCGCTAATGCCATTGCTCCTGGACCCCGAGTCCTTCGTCACTGCCTTGCTCCTGCATCGAGCTGCGCCAGGCTGTCGTCGTTCCTTCTCTGGTGCCCCGTCCCCGTCGCTTTGCTCGAGCCCGCCACCACTGCACCTCAAGCCCTGACGTGCCGGAGTCCCGCGGCTTCCATCGCCTGCTCGCCGCCATTCTGCTTCACGCCGTGCCACCATGCCCGATGCGCCCCTGTGGAGCTTCTCTGCTTCGCCCGCTCGCCCCCGTTGACCCGGTTCAAGCGCCAGCGTGGCCAGCCTCCTGGGCTGCAAAGCCAGCGCCAGGCCTCCCTCCTCCACCAAACGGGCCAAGGCCCATGGTGAGCTGCTCGTCCAGCCCAGAGTGCCTCAGAATCGGCTCGTAGGTGTTTTTTTTCCTTTGCGCGATTTTATCATTTATCCAAGGTTTTGCAGTTTTGTAGAAGGGTCCCTAAACTTCATGCATATTGTAATTCACAATCTATGCATCATATGTAAAAACCTTATATATGAAAAATGCTTAGATTTTCATCTAGATTTATAATATCCAATTTTCATGCATGTTTAAAATGTTTAAAATGATGTTTGGTTAAATTTGCTCCTATGCCATGCTAAAATGCTTTATTTCGTAACTTAATAACCATAACTCCAAATCTAATAAACTTTATATGTAAATGGGGTAGAAAAATGCCTAGTTTAACATGATGCACTCATCTAGCATGTTTAACAACTCTAAAATTGTGTTTAGGGCAGATCAGTACCAAACCTAAAATATGCACATCAGGAGTTTCCGAACTTGTTGTTTTGTTGTTCCGGCCTCATTTAAATTTGCCTAGATAGATTGTTTCATTATGCTTCACCTCTTGCCATGCTAAAAACATTTAATATTGTTGAGTACATAAATGAGATCGAACTAAATAACTCATGTGGTGTTTCGTCAATATGCAACGGAGTTGCATATTGAGCTCCACTCAATTTGTATGATTGTTTGTGCAGTTTGCCATGCCATGGATATTTAAACCGGACATGCATCATACTTGTTTGTGCATCATGCCATGTTTATGTGATGGTTGTTTACTATGTTGTTTGATTCTTTCCGGTGTTGCTTCTTTGGGTTAGTTCCGATAACGTCGCTTTGTGAGGATTCGTTCGACTACGTCTGTTTGCCTTCTTCATGGACTCGTTCTTCTTCCTTGCGGGATCTCAGGCAAGATGACCATACCCTCTTAATCACTTCTATCTTTGCTTGCTAGTTTGTTCGCTCTATTGCTATGCCTATGATGCGATACCTACCACTTACTATATCATGCCCCCCACATTGCCATGTCAAACCTCTAACCCACCTTGTCCTAGCAAACCGTTGTTTGGCTATGTTACTGCTTTGCTCAGCCCCTCTTATAGCGTTGCTAGTTGCAGGTGAAGATGGAGTTTGTTCCTTGTTGGAACATGGATATTTGTTGGGATATCACAATATCTCTTATTTAATTAATGCATCTATATACCATGTAAAGGGTGGAAGGCTCGGCCTTATGCCTGGTGTTTTGTTCCACTCTTGCCACCCTAGTTTCCGTCATACTGGTGTTATGTTCCTTGATTTTGCATTCCCTATGCGGTTGGGTTATAATGGGAACCCCTTGACAGTTCGCTTTGAATAAAACTCCTCCAGCAAGGCCCAACCTTGGTTTTACCATTTGCCACCTAAGCCTTTTTCCCTTGGGTTCTGCAGACTCAAGGGTCATCCTTATTTTAAACCCCCGGGCCAGTGCTCCTCTGAGTGTTGGTCCAAACTAGAGCACCGTGTAGGGTCGTCCCTTGGCAACTTGGGTTACGTTGGCTCCTGTATGCTTAGCTTATCTAGTGTGCCCTGAGAACGAGATATGTTCAGCTCCTATCGAGATTTGTCGGCACAGCGGGTGGTCTTTCTGGTCTTGTTTTACCATTGTTGAAATGTCTTGTAACTGGGATTCCGAGCCTGATCGGGTCTTCCTGGGAGAAGGAATATCCTTCATTGATCATGAGAGCTTGTGATGGGCTAAGTTGGGACACCCCTGCAGGGTTTTGAACTTTCGAAAGTCGTGCTCGTGGTTATGGGAAGATGGGAATTTGTTAATGTCCGGTTGTAGAAAACCCGAAACTTATCTTAATTAAAATGCATCAACCGCGTGTGTAGGCGTGATGGTCTCTTCTCGGCGGGGTCCGGGAAGTGAACACGGTGTTGGAGTTATGCTTGAACGTAAGTAGTTTCAGGATCACTTCTTGATCACTTCTAGTTCACGACCGTGCTTTGCCTTCTCTTCTCGCTCTCATTTGCATAAGTTAGCCACCATATATGCTAGTACTTGCTGCAGCTCCACCTCACATACATTTTCCTACCCATAAGCTTAAATAGTCCTGATCATGAGGGTGTGAGATTGTTGAGTCCCCGTGAGTCACAGTTTACTTCCAAAACTAGTTGCAGGTGTCGGTGATACCGTACAGGTGACGCAACCGAGCTCAAGGTGGAGCTCGATGAAGATCTTGTTCGTTGTGTTGTTTCATTTCCAGTTCATCAGTAGTGGAGCCCAGTCGGGGTGATCGAGGATCTGTAGCATTAGGGGTAGTCCTCTTTTATTTTGGTTCCGTTGTCGGACCTTGATTGTATCTGGATGATGTAATGCTATATTCATGTATTGTGTGAAGTGGCGATTGTAAGCCAACTCTGTACCTCTTTCTTATTCATTACATGGGATGTGTAAAGATTACCCCTCTTGTGACATTTCCTACAATGTGGTTATGCCTCTAAGTCGTGCTCTGACACGTGGGAGATATAGCCGCATCGTGGGAGTTACAAGTTGGTATCAGAGCCTTCCCTGACTTAGGAGCCCCCACTGCTTGATCGTGTTTAGCAGCCGTTGTTGAGTATAGAAAAATGTTTTGAGTCTTATAGGATTATATATATCGGAGAGTAGGATTCTTTTTACTCCTCAGTCCCTTCATCGCTCTGGTGAGGCATCCTGACGTAGAGTTTTGACTCTTCTCTTCTCAAATTTCACTAAAAAAAATTTTAGGATCACGCGGGTATCTTGGAATCTTTCCGATGGTTTTGTGACGAGAACATTGTTCTTGGTGCCTCCTGACATTTAGGGGTTGTGGCAGTGTCCCGGGGAGTTGAGCTCCGAGGTGTTGTCGTCACAATTTTATTGTTGCAGTTCTGGAATACATGAGTTTCGCCGACATCGAAAATCTCTTTTATGCAGTTGTTGGTGAGATAACCTCGACGCCACCCAGTACTGGGGCGGGAGTTTGGGAGTATTGCCATAACTCGTATAACGGCTGCTTTTCAAAGGTTGAGGTAAAGGATTTCCGAAGGTTTCTTGGTTATGTGTTGAAGGATGGATACAGCTGGATGTAGGATTTGTTAGTTTTGGTTGAGATATTATGATTCCCCTGTATCCCCAACACCTGATTGTATAACTGGAAAGTTTTGGGAGTTTGTAAGTGGGAATTCAAGTAGCTCTTAGGATATCTTTCCGACAGATGCATGATATGAAATTGGTGTTCGACGTCTAGTGGTCCGCCTATCCACGGTTGGTTTTACAGTGGTCTTGTTGTGTCTTAAAGAGTCCTTGGTTATGCTGACTCGGGGACGCTTCGTATGTCATGTGCACTGCCTTGTACGTGATGGTGCTGAACGATCGAGCCCGTGTCGGCCCCACCATGAAAACTTCGGACGAAATCTCTATCATATGTTTGTTCCGGCTTTTTCTGCAAGCCAAGCCTTTGTTTTGTTTTGAGTTGTGGTATTTGAGTTGCTTCAATGTCAAGTGTTGATTCCATACCTTTCCTAAGCGGTGTTCTCATGTCCCTATGTGAATACTAATCCTTCTCGATCATCGAGTTTGTCATTTCAATTTCTTCTCAACCGTTGAGCTTCCCTTCAAGTCGACCCATTCATTTTCAACATCCGCAAGACCAACTCTAAGTATTCTCAACGGTGTTTGTTTCATCCGTTCCAAGTTGCCTTTGTTTTTCCTGCCCTCCCACCCTTGTTTTCTTCAAGGATTCAGATTTCTTAATCAAGTATTCTTTTTATTGATGGGAAGTCTCTCCATTCTTTTCCATCAATGTTCTTACCCAGTGGTTCTCATGGAAATGCTCTACAAGTTCGTCATTCTTCGTTTTTTTATCTTCTCCGGTGGTTTCAAATCAAGCTTTCATGTTGATCATATCCTTTTCCTCATTTCAAATGTTTTTTCTCATGCCGGTGCACCTCTTTATCATTCACCCCTCGTTATTCATTTGTTCCGTAGTGCTGAAGATATCTCAGAAGGCTCGTCTTGTCATTCAAGATCAGTTCAACCTATTTTGAGGTTGTTATCTCATTCTAGCCATTTAATTCAACCGATGCATTCTCTCTTTTAAATTGTTCAATGGTGTATCTTTTGAGTGGGCCCTAACCCACAGGTCTATTCCCAGGATCTTACCCGACTCTTCTAATTCTACCGGAGTTATTCCCAAATTCTTTTCCAAGTTTGACATAAGAATGAGTTATCATCAATCAATTGCCTTTCTCCAAGATCCTTCAAATTCTTTTCATCATCGGTTCAACCTTTCTAATATTCATCCTGGAGTATCTCAATGATTCACGGTGGTGTTTCTCATTGTCATTCTCAACATTTGAAGACTGAAGAAGAGTTTCTCTTAAATCTTGCTCCATTCTCTTCAAGATTCATGATTCTAGCTTGATGCCATCCTCTCATAATTAGTTTCGACTGTGAGATATTCTTTTCACCCATTCGAAGCAATTCAGGAGTCTTTTCGGTTTGTTTCTCAAGAGCCCATCATCTCAGAATTATTCATACCAACTTTCAGATCTCATTCTCGAAACCTTACCGGTGCGTCATTCAAGTATTCGCTAATCAGACTAGGATCTCTTCGGTCACTTGCATCTAAATTCCTTCAAGTATCTTCATTCATTTTCCAATTCTTCCCGGTGAATTTGTGCTTTAGATATTTTCATGTTCAATTCTTACGGTGGTTCTTCCAAGATTCTTCTTCCTTCGTTTATCATATCAGTGCATTCTTGCTTTCCAAATTATACCGGTGGATCGTTGAAGACCTTCTCAAGTTTGTGATATATCTATCTTAATCCTTTCTACAAGAATAAGTAGCATGCCAGATCCGTTGCTCATCATCAATCTAAATTGGTGAAGGATGCGCATAATGCAATTCTTATTCTTTGTTTCATCCAAATGATTCAATTCCTTATTCTGGAGGCTCATCAAATTCTCGGTTTCATTTGTTTCATATTTGTTTTTCCGGAGTTCCAGGTCTTATGCTTTATCTTGCCATGAGGCTCCATCTAAATCATTGCAAGTCTTCACCTTGTGTTTTCAACTTCTCTTTCCTTTCGTCTGATCATCCTTTTGTTACCGGAGTTCTTCATGAAGGTTCTACATGTTGGTTCATCAAGGATTTAATTCCTTCTTGAAGCGTTCATCAAGATTCTTTTCAAAGGAGCTCAAGTTTTTCTTCATTTTGTAATCCGGAGTGCATTTGTTCTCTCTTATCTTTTGAGGTGGTGTTATGTCATTCTTGATAATTTGAGTTCATGTTTCATGGTTCACATGTTGTCAAGAATGAGATAGTTAAACCCACCAATTTCTTCGAGCATGAGCTCTTCTCAATCCATCAATCGCTTTGTCGGAGTTATCTTGGGTTATATTTCACCTAAAGCTTTCCCTAAGGATTGTTCCTATTTATGGTGCTTATAAATGACCCAAGTTCTTCATTTATCCTCCCGGTGAAATAAGTTTCTTGTCTCCTTGTTCATATCAATCCAATCTTGTTTCCATTTATGGCAGGTTTTCACCTCAAGTTCTTGAGATGTTTTCCATAAGCCCTCAACAAGCCTGTTCTTTTTGTTGTTGATTTCCCAACAACTCCGTTAAATCTTTCTTTTTAAGGATGCTCTCTCAAATTCATTTGAAGTAGAACATGTTGTTTTCTTCTCCGTTCTTTTCATTGCATTCTTTCATTTCTTTCGGAGGCATTGTGATGATGCTCTCTTCACTCATCATCTCATATTGTGAAGATCATGCTCTTTCCTTTGCTTATCCATTCAACTGGAGTGTCGTGTTTTCATTCCAGTTCTCTCATCTTATCAAGTTTTACCTCCTTTCTCAACCGGAGTGTTGTATGAGATATTTCTTACCCATTGTGCCATTCTTTCAGTAGTTCTGGAGGCAATGTGTTGTTGATTTCGTAAAGTATCATCAAATCTTCCTAAGTTTATGTTCAATTCCTTCCATTTACAGTCAGAGTGCTGCCCAAATTACATAATTCTTTCCTTCTCTATTTTGTTTAACCAGAGTGTTGTGACCTCTGCTCAAGTTCTTTTCATCTTATCAAGTCTTGCATCTTTTTCAACCGGAGTGCTATCCGAATATGTTCTTACTTGTTCCTCTTTCCTAACGGAGTGTTTTCAACTTTGTTCATCTTCGTTCTATTCTTTCTTTCAATTTGTTCAACCTCGCAAGGTTCATGCTTCCACTCGTTTTTCCAAGAAGCAACTCAGTTGTACCTCTTATCTTCCTCTTCCCTTCCTCTTCTTTTTTCCTCCGGTGCGGTCCTAGATCTCGGGACGAGATCCTCTCGTAGTGGTGGAGTGTTGTGACGCCCCGAGACCGATGCGCCAGGTGTCTCCCAGTTATTCGCTATTGTTGCCATGTCATTTGCTTGCGTGTTGCATTTCATCATGTCATCATGTGCATTGCATCATCTGTTTTCAAAACCTGCATCCGTCCGGGTTCCCCCAGTTCTTTCCATTGTCCGTTCTGAGCCCAGACACACTTGCACGCGCCCACGGCACGTTCGAAATATTATTTTATAAGTGTCCGTAAAAATGTTCTCGGAATGGGTTGAAAGTTGGCGTGCGATGTTGTTTTGTTGTCAATAGGCCGCCTGCCAAATTTCATCGCATTCGGAGTTCGTTTGACGACCCAACGGATAACTATAGCGAAAATATAGTCGGTCTAACGTCGGACGTTTTCGGTCTCCGGAAACAGTCGCCGGGCTGCATTCCCCATCTTTCCTCTCAGCCCTAGCCCTTCTTCACAGTCCACTATCCACTGCCAGGCCTAACCTAAGCTCTCTCGTTAGCCCGCGGACCTCCTCGCGCGCGCGTCCGAAAGCTGTCCCAAACCCGACCCGGGCAGTCGTCACCGTTGGATCCGGATCATCCCCAAACATCTACAAAACATCTCCGTATTATTATTTGATCTCCCTAGCCTATTTTTCCTGACCGTCCGGTTAAAATCGGAGGGACCAAATGCCCCTATCACAAATCCACTTGCTTTATATATAAGACCATCACCTACCAAATCAACCTAACCCTAAAAACTAGGAGTCTTGTCCCTCCGCCGCCACCTTCAAATCCTCCTCGGGATCCTTCCCAACCAACCCACCTACCTCCTTCGTTTTCCCCAATGACCAACCAGCACTCGAGGCTTCCCCTCGATCCAATCGCGCAGCCTCCTCCAGATTCACCAGTCAGCCACCACCATAATCTTCAAATCCATCGATCCCCGACCACGCGTCTTGCTCCTCCTGTGCACCCCGCCTTCGCCCGCCGTGCCTCGTCGGACCGGCCTCACCGGAGACTAGCGCCGCTCCACCCCGTCTCCAACTCCGGTCACGGAAACCAGCAGGAGCATCATCCTCTCATCGCCGCTGCCTTCCCCTCCATCCACGTGGTCACCCGACGCCCGAGCAAGGAGCTCCCCTTGGCCCTCCTCGACCTGCGGCAGCCACCGCAGCCCCTCAAGCGGGAGGGCTTCGCCTGCCCGGAGCCCGCGTCCCCGCCTCCGTCCGGCCATCCACATCGCCGGTGCACTCAGCGGATGAGCCCTGCCGCCGCTCTCTTTCCCTCCATCTCTCCCTGTGGCTCCCTCCTCTCACATCTCTCTCTCTGTCTCTGAACCAGGACACCACTCCATGGCCTCCAGCTCGCCGGCGCCGCCCACAGGAGACCACCTGCGTGGAGCCACCCAGCGCCGTTCCTCCACCTCCTTCTCGTTCTGGGTCCGTCCCTGACCTCCAGCCATCCCCTACCTCCCCGGAGAACACCTCTGAAGCGTCGTCCTGCTCCTCTGCTTCGACAGCCAGGCGCCCGAGGCCACGCATTCCTCCCCTCGCAACAACACCTCGTCACCGTACAGAGTTTCCTCGCGCCGTCGCCGTCTGGCAAGTAACCGGACTAGGACCCCTCGCCCACCGGCCACCTCTCTGACAAGGAGCTCCCGCTGATGCCATTGCGCCTGGACCCCGAGTCCTTCGCCGCTGCCTTGCTCCTGCATCGAGCCGCGCCAAGCTGTCGCCGTTCCTTCTCCGGTGCCCCGTCCCCGTCGCTTTGCTCGAGCCCGCCACCAATGCGCCTCAAGCACTGCCGCGCCGGGGTCCCGCGGCTTCCGTCGCCTGCTCGCTGCCATTCTGCTTCACGCCGTTCCACCATGCCTGCTGTGCCCCTGTCGAGCTTCTCTGCTTCGCCCACTCGCCCCCGTTGACCCGGTTCAAGCGCCAGCGTGGCCAACCTCCGGGGCCGCAAAGCCAGCGCCAGGCCTCCCTCCTCCACCGAACGGGCCAAGGCCCATGGTGAGCAGCTCCTCCAGCCTAGAGTGCCTTAGAATCGTCCCGTAGGTGTTTTTTTCCTTTGCACGATTTTATCATTTATCTAGGGTTTTGCAGTTTTGTAGAAGGGTCCCTAAACTTCATGCATATTGTAATTCACAATCTATGCATCATATGTAAAAACCTTATATATGAAAAATGCTTAGATTTTCATCTAGATTTATAATATCCAATTTTCATGCATGTTTAAAATGTTTAAAATGATGTTTGGTTAAATTTGCTCCTATGCCACGCTAAAATGCTTTATTTCATAACTTAATAACCGTAACTCCAAATCTCATAAACTTTATATGTTAATGGGGTAGAAAAATGCATAGTTTAACATGATGCACTCATCTAGCATGTTTAACAACTCTAAAATTGTGTTTAGGGTAGATCAGTACCAAACCTAAAATATGCACATGAGGAGTTTCCGGACTTGTTGTTTTGTTGTTCCGGCCTCATTTAAACTTGCCTAGATAGATAGTTTCATTATGCTTCACCTCTTGCCATGCTAACAACATTTAATATTGTTGAGTACATAAACGAGATCGAACTAAATAAGTCATGTGGTGTTTCGTCAATATGCAACGGAGTTGCATATTGAGCTCCACTTAATTTGTAGGATTGTTTGTGCACTTTGCCATGCCATGCATATTTAAACCGGACATGCATCATACTTGTTTGCGCATCATGCCATGTTTACGTGATGGTTGTTTACTATGTTGTTTGCTTCTTTCCGGTGTAGCTTCTTCGGGTTAGTTCCAATAACGTCGCATTGTGAGGATTCGTTCGACTACATCCATTTGGCTTGTTCATGGATTCGTTCTTCTTCCTTGAAGGATCTCAGGCAAGATGACCATACCCTCGAAATCACTTCTATCTTTGCTTGCTAGTTTGCTCGCTCTATTGCTATGCCTATGCTGCGATACCTACCACTTGCTATATCATGCCCCCCACATTGCCATGTCAAACCTCTAACCCACCTTGTCCTAGCAAACCGTTGTTTGGCTATGTTACAGCTTTGCTCAGCCCCTCTTATAGCGTTGCTAGTTGCAGGTGAAGATGGAGTTTGTTCCTTGTTGGAACATGGATATTTGTTGGGATATCACAATATCTCTTATTTAATTAATGCATCTATATACTTGGTAAAGGGTGGAAGGCTAGGCCTTATGCCTGGTGTTTTGTTCCACTCTTGCCGCCCTAGTTTCCGTCATACCAGTGTTATGTTCCTTGATTTTGCGTTCCTTACATGGTTGGGTTATAATGGGAACCCCTTGACAGTTCGCTTTGAATAAAACTCCTCCAGCAAGGCCCGACCTTGGTTTTACCATTTTCCACCTAAGCCTTTTCCCTTGGGTTCTGCAGACTCAAGGGTCATCTTTAGTTTAAACCCCCGGGCCAGTGCTCCTCTGATTGTTGGTCCAAACTAGAGCACCGTGCAGGGCCGTCCCTTGGCAACTTGGGTTATGTTGGCTCATGTATGCTTAGCTTATCCGGTGTGCCCTGAGAACGACATACGTGCAACTCCTATTGGGATTTGTCGTCAAGTGGGTGGTCATGCTGGTCTTGTTTTACCATTGTTGAAATGTCTTGTAACCGGCATTCCAAGCCTGATCGGGTCTTCCTGGGAGAAGGAATATCCTTCATTGACCGTGAGAGCTTCTGATGGGCTAAGTTGGGACACCCCTGCTGGGTTTTGAACTTTCAAAAGCCGTGCCCGCGGTTATGGGCAGATGGGAATTTGTTAATGTCCGGTTGTAGAAAACCTGAAACTTATCTTAATTAAAATGCATCAACCGCGTGTGTAGCCGTGATGGTCTCTTCTCAGCGGGGTCCGGGAAGTGAACATGGTGTTGGAGTTATGCTTGAACGTAAGTAGTTTCATGATCACTTCTTGATAACTTCTAGTTCACGACCGTGCTTTGCCTTCTCTTCTCACTCTCATTTGCGTAAGTTAGCCACCATATATGCTAGTGCTTGCTGCAGCTCCACCTCACATACATTTTCCAAGCCATAAGCTTAAATAGTCTTGATCGCGAGGGTGTGAGATTGCTGAGTCCCCGTGACTCACAGTTTACTTACAAACCAGTTGCAGGTGCCGGTGATACCGTACATGTGACGCAACCGAGCTCAAGGAGGAGCTCGATGAAGATCTTGTTCATGGTATTGTTTCATTTCCAGTTGATCAGTAGTGGAGCCCAGTCGGGGCGATCGGGGATCTGTAGCATTAGGGGTAGTCCTCTTTTATTTTGGTTCTGTAGTCGGACCTTGATTGTATCTAGATGATGTAATGCTATATTCATGTATTGTGTGAAGTGGCGATTGTAAGCCAACTATGTACCCCTCTTGTGACATTGCCTACAATGCGGTTATGACTCTAAGTCATGCTCTGACACGTGGGAGATATAGCCGCATCGTGGGTGTTACAACTGTAGATACTTTCCACCTCCTGTGTGCCACTGTGGCGACCCCTTTGACATATAAAACGAGGCCCGAGGCGTACTATGGAAGGATTCAGACTTTTTGGAATGGGCACGCATAGTAGCTACTCCAAGAACGGAAGAACACCAAATAAACACAGACAAGCAGGACTAGGGTTTTACTCATTGTTTGCGGCCCTAACCTGGGTAAAAATCCCCTCGCGTTGATCAGTAGACCTGCTCTTTGCGCAGCCCCATGCCCCGCCAACCGAAGAAGGGATTCCCTGGGATCCAATAGGTGTCGTTTTCTCGACATGCATGCAAAGACTTGGATACGGCCTCATAGGCCGCGAGAGCATTTTGGAGGGGGAGCCCCTCGTATATGTAAATTTATGTTTTGTCTTTTAAGCCAGACCTGAAATGTTCTTTGGCGAGCTTGCGAACCCCTGAGGAGGGTTGTTGCTAAGACTTATCTTGATACTAGCAAGCCTTGAACAGGTTCTGGGGTTGCTGACGTGCCTTCCTCCTGAGGTAAGCCCTCAAAAGCTCACGAGGCTCTGGGCCTCCTGAGGAGCCAACGGTTCCATCCGAGAGGGCCACGCCAGGAGCGCCGAGTGGACCGTGGTAGGATGCGCATGCGGCAATCATGTGACGTGTGCACTCTTGCCCCGAGGAGTCCTATCCAGGTTACCTAGACACGCCCAACATGGTTTGCCAACCAGGCCCGAGCTGCGGGGCTCTCGTAAGAGGGGGGTCGGGGGCGCGAGCCTTAAAAACAAAGCACGTGACCAGAACGCAATAAAACCGGCAGAAAACCAGAGAAAAACTCCCCCCAATTTTAAATAACATAGAAGAACTTCAACTCTCAATCCGAAAGGAAGAAGCCGAATAAGTTACAGATAAAGGGGGCAAGGGCAAATAGCTGCGTCCGACACCTAGCTAGTCTTCTTGTCTTCTCACCAGAGTGGAGCTAAGTGCTTTCACTACATGTGAGCATAGTCATTGGGGGAAAGTGTCGACAGCCAGCACGGAGCATGGTGCTTCCACTTGGACGTGGGTGGGAGCCCCCGAGGCCGAGAGGCGGCACACTAGAGACTCCGGGGCGTGTATACTGCTACCTCTTGAGCATGTGTTGGTTTTCCCTTGAAGAGGAAAGGGTGATGCAGCAAAGTAGTGTAAGTATTTCCCTCAGTTTTGAGAACCAAGGTATCAACCTAGTAGGAGATTACACGTGAGTCGCCTAGTACCTACACAAACAATCAAGAACCTTGCAACCAACGCGATAAAGGGGTTGTCACTCCCTTCACGGCCACTTGCAAAAGTGAGATCTGATAAAGATAATAAGATAAATATTTTTGGTATTTTTTTGTATAGATTGAAAACTAGTAAATGAGATGCGATCATAAAAAGAGATGCAATATAATAAGAAACAGACCCGGGGGCCATAGGTTTCACTAGTGGCTTCTCTCATTATAGCAAGTATTATGGTGGGTGAACAAATTACTGCCGAGCAATTGATGGAAAAGCGCATAGTTATGAGAATACCTAGGAAATGATTATGAAATATAGGCATCACGTACGTGTTAAGTAGACCGAAACGATTCTGTATCTACTACTATTACTCCACAAATCGACCGCTATCCAGCATACATCTAGAGTATTAAGTTCATAAGAACGGAGTAATGCTTTAGGCAAGATGACATGATGTAGAGGCATAAACTCAAGCAATATGATATAAACCCCATCTTTTTATCCTCGATGGCAACAATACAATACGTGCCTTGCTGCCCCTACTATCACTGGGAAAGGACACCGCAAGATTGAACCAAAGCTAAGCACTTCTCCCATTGCAAGAACGATCAATCTAGTTGGGCAAACTAAACCGATAATTCGAAGAGACTTGCAAAGGTATCAAATCATGCATATAAGAATTCAGAGAAGAACCAAATATTGTTCGTAGATAAACTTGATCATAAATCCACAATTCATCAGATCTCGGCAAACACACCGCAAAAGAATATTACATCGAATAGATCTACAAGAACATTGAGGAGAACTTTGTATTAAGAACCAAATAGAGAGAATAAGCAATCTAGCTAATAACTATGGACCCGAAGGTCTGTGGTAAACTACTCACACATCATCGGAGAGGTTATGGTGTTGATGTAGAAGCCTTCCGTGATTGATTCCCCCTCCGGCAGATTGCCAGAAAAGGCCCCAGATGGGATCTCACGGGTACAGAAGGTTATGGTGGTGCAAAAGTGGTTTCGTGGCTCTCCTAGATGTTTTTAGGGTATAAGAGTATATATAGGCGAAAGAAGTACGTCGGTGGAGCTAAGAGGGGCCCACAAGGTGGGGGCGCGCCTACCCCCCTGGGCGCGCCCTCCTACCTAGTGGCATCTCTAACTTCCACTCCAAGACTCCTAGATTGCGTTTGTTCCAAGAAAGATCCTTGCGAAGGTTTTGTTCCGTTTGGATTCCGTTTGATATTCCTTTTCTATGAAACACTGAAATAGGCAAAAAAACAGAAACTGGCACTGGGCCTCCGGTTAATAGGTTAGTCCCAAAAATAATATAAAAGAGCATATTAATGCCCATCAAACATCCAAAAAAGATAATATAATAGCATGTAACAATCATTATAGATACGTTGGAGATGTATCAGCATCCCCGAGCTTAATTCCTGCTTGTCCTCGAGTAGGTAAATGAAAAAAACAGAATTTTTGATGTGGAATGGTTCCTAACATAATTTTCAATGTAATATTCTTTTTTGTGGCATGAATATTCAGATCCGAAAGATTCAAGACAAAATTTTAATATTGACATAAAAATTATAATACTTCAAGCATACTAACCAAGCAATTATGTCTTCTGAAAATAACATAGCCTTTGAAAGCTCATCCCTACAAAATCATATAGTTCGGCCATGCTTCATTTTCATCACAAAAAATGCTCCCATCATGCACAACCCCGATGACAAGCCAAGCAATTGTTTAATAATTTAGTATTCTCAAACTTTTCCAACTTTCACGCAATACATGAGTGCAAGCCATGGACATAGAACTATAGGTGGAATATGTCGGATTTCGGGTTCCGGCAAACCCTTGAGGTTCGAACACCGGGGTGCGCACAAAAATCTCTCCCCCTCTAGCTCTCGCCCTCACCGCAATCTCAAGTCTTAGCGCATCGAACCCGCAGAACAAGGGACACGAGATTTATACTGGTTCGGGCCACCAATGCGGTGTAATACCCTACTCTAGTGGGGTGTGGTGGATTGCCTCTAGGGCTGAGGATGAACAGTTACAAGGGAAGAAGAGCCACCTGAGGAGAGGTGCTCTTGTGCTTGGCGAGTTGATGTGGTCGAGGATCCCCCTTTCTAAGGTGGTGGCTAGTCCTATTTATAGAGGCCCGGGTCCTCTCCCAAATATTAGGCGGGAAGGGATCCCACAACGGCCAGTTTGAAGGGGGCAGCTAGTACAAGCTATACTGACAAAAGATGGTCTTCGCCTGCCAAAGGCTCTGGTGGTGACGCTATCCTGGGCTCCACGGTGACCTCCCTCCCGCCGTCCTGCTGGTCTTGGTCTTGTTGCACCGATATGGAAACCTTTGCTTGATGCCTCGTGACTCTACGCCTGCGCTTGTCTCTTTAGCACCAAAGAGGAAACAAGGACACTTCGCGCGCTGGTGCCCGCCTGGCCTTGGTCGTCATGGCTTACATCACAGGGACCTCGCGAGGCGCCCCTTTCCTTGGTCTTTCCGCCCCTCGTGAGCCATCTTGGTGAGGCCGTCCCCGAGGAGGTCTTACGTCGTCCGCCTCGTGATGCTTGGCCCCTCATGAGGGTCTTGAGTGCTTGCTGGTGAAGATGAACTGTACAGGTCCGTTGGTGGAGCCACGCCATGGGCCGCATGCAGGCAAGTCTGGGGACCCCGGTTCCCAGGACACCGACAGTAGCCCCTTGGCTCAAGGCGCGCTCGGGCTTGTTTTTGAGGCGAAGCCAAGGGGCAAGTGCGGAGTGCCGCGGGACCTAACAGCCTGTGGCCTCAGTTGACGCATGGTGATTGATTGGACGTGGGCGTCTCCGCTTCCCCACACCACCTCGGCAAGTGCCCAAGTGCACAGGTCCCTCCTGCATGCAGAAAAAAGGTCATCATTACCTTAGATCATGGATGCCGGCGGTTGGCCTCCTCTTGGCTATAAATGGGAAGGGGGAGCGGAGCCCCCATCACCCATCACTTCCTTCGCTCCTTCTGCTTCTTCTTCCTCGCTTCCTTGCTAGCAGCGACACTCATGGCGCCAGTGAGGAGGTTCTCGGCCACGGAGAAGGGGAAGGCCCGCCAGGTGGGGCCCGGCTCACCACCACCCAAGAGGGGGCGTGGTCTCCCACGCAAGCACGCCGGGACCGCCGCTGTAGCCCCTCGCGGCAGTGGCGGTGCCTCCCCGCGTGGCGGGAGTCGCCCTGGTCGTGGCAGTCCTGTTGATGAAGTGAGGCGTGCCGTGGTTGCGCGGCCTCCTCGGCCGCGCTTCCATTCGGTGGAGGTGATGCCAGAGTTCATCGTGTGGTCGGAGAACCCGACTGGCACCTGGCTTCAGCTCCCACGGTTCTTTGTCGGTGAACTGCCGTCCGCAGGTCCAGGCGGTCTCTGGCTACAGGCGGATGGTTTCTGCAGTAGGGCTTCGTGGGTCATGGTGGAAGTCTCCGCCGTGCGCAACGCGGCCCTGGCCCGCGGCTGGTAGACGTTCGCCCGCGCACGCGGACTGGGCAGGCGGTGTGCCCTACACTTCAAGTATGACAGCGACGCGACCCTCTTCGTGAGTGTATTTTGGGAAGATGGTCGCCACGTCGGGTGTTGCCCCAAGGACAATGACGGCGATGAGGTGCTCGGCCTTGGTGATGGTCGTGACAAGGAGGAAGGTGGCTTCGTCCTCGGCACTGGCCGCAACTCGTTCAGCTACGACGGCTCCTCCTCCAGCGACAGCTCCAGCAGCAGCGGTTATGACCAACCGCCACGCCGCCACACACGTTTCGAGGGTGGCAGCGGGTCATGTCATCGCCGCCCTCCATTGAAGCACGAGGAGGGGTCAGGCTGAGGTCGGGGGAGCACCATGGGTCCGTCCTCGCGAACTGCTATGGGGGCACGCGCCACTTTTGTTTTGTTCTTTCGTTCCTCCATTTAAGAAGAAACAAGTATGGGCCCTGTAGGGTCGTGTAATGAACCATGATATCCGAGTTCCTATGTTACGTTTATCGTCCCTGTGTCGTGTTGTGGTACCAACGTTTTATGTGGGCGTGTATAGATAACTTAGCTTGATGTGCCTGAAGTAGTTTCCGCCTCGTGAGGCGCACATTCCCCTGTGCCTGGTGAGGCCTCCTTTGCTCGGAAGGCGTCTAGGAACTGCAAAAATTCATTAGGAAACTCTTATTCTTCCGAATCCTGGTTGCAGGCACCGCCGGCCATGACCCAGCGCTTCGTATCGTGGTACCCGAGGGGCACGGGTTGAGAGATGTGTGCCAGCTTGCGGGCTTGGGCGAGGGTGCCTCGCGAAGAACAGGAAAAACGCTCATGAGGGCACCTGTCCAGCCCCCTCGCGAGGCATGCGAGGGTGAGCACGGACCAAAACAAAATCCAAGGAAGAATAGAGGAAAAGGCGATCGAACCAAGAGGACAAGAAAAGCCAGAATGCAAACTTCCATTAAGAAAAGGGGCCAAGCGAACTACGGAAAGCAAATGAAAAGCCGCGTCCGGCACCTAGTCTAGTCTTCTCACAAGCGCGGAGCTAAGTGCTGCCACTAAGACGTGGGAGGGAGCCCAAGAGGCCCAAGGGCGGCACTCCTGAGACTCCAGGGCGTGTACATCCCCTCTCATTATTACGTGAGAGTGTCACAAGCGGAGATCTTCATAGGCATGGGGCCTTGCTTCACAGGCGCTGGGCCTTGCTTCATGGGTAGAACCTCCGAAGGTGCTGGATGTTCCAGGCGTTCTAGATGGGGATCCAGTCCTGTGTCCCTAGGCATGCGGGGCCAGGCCTGGAGACACGGGCGATCCTAAACGGGCCCTCCCACATGGGCGAGAGCTTGTGCGTCCCTTCCCTAGAGAGCACTCGCCTCAGGACGAGATCGCCCACCTCGAGCGTCCTGGAGCAGACGCTGCGACAGTGGTACCGTCACAGCGCCTGTTGGTACCTTGCCGCTCTGAGCGAGGCTTCACGGCGGCGTTCCTCCCCCAGCACAAGGTCCATCCCCCGCATGGCGTAGTGCTGCGTGTCATCGAACGCCAGGACCAGCGTGGAGCGATGCTTGACCTCGTGAGGGAGAACTGCTTCTGCTCCGTAGACGGGGAAGAATGGGGTCTTGCCTGTTGGCTTGGTGGCGGTGGTGCGGATGGACCACAACACAGACTGGAGCTCGTCATGTCAGCCCTTGCCGCAGGCCTCAAGCTTCTTCTTGAAGGTCCTGGTCTTGAGGCCCCTGAGGACCTCCGCGTTGGCACGTTCGGCTTGACAGTTGCTCCTGCGGTGTGCCACCGAAGCATAGCAGATTTACGTTCCAAGTTTAGCACAATATGCCTTGAAAAGATTGCTAGTGAACTATGAGCCGTTGTCAGTAATGATGCGATTAGGGATCCCAAACCGGCTTACGACACCCTTGGTGAACTTGACCGCAGATCCGGCCGGGATGGTGCGGACGGCTTCTACCTCCGCCCATTTGGTGAACTTGTCGATGGCGACGGAGAGGTAGCGGTAGCCCCCAGGCGCTCGAGGGAATGGGCCTAAGATATCTAGCCCCCAGACTACGAACGACCACGAGAGCTGGATGGTCTGGAGGCCCTGAGCTGGCCGATGGATCTCCTTGGCGTGGAATTGGCAGGCCTCGCGGGACTTCACCAGCTCGGTTGCATCGTTGAGAGCCGTAGGCCAGTAGAACCCGCTGCGGAACACCTTGCCGACGAGGGTCCGTGATGACGAGTGGTGCCCACAGTCTGCGCCGTATATGTCGGCCAACAGCTCATTCCCCTGTTCCCTTGAGATGCATTGTAAGGTAACATCATTTGGCCGCTTCCTGTATAACTCACCGTCCTGGATGCAGTATGTCGTAGCTTGTCGGGCCACGCGCTCCGCGTCCTCCTCCCTCTCCGGCAGCGGCCGTTGCGTCAGGTATTCCTTGATCTCCTTGGTCTAGCACCCCTCCTGAGGATCGAGCGCCAGGAGTAGGCGCGCTCCCGAGGTCGGGCCACAGGACGGGGCTCCCGAGGCAGGTGGTTGGGGGAGTTCCTCCTGAGTTGGCGCCGGCCTCGGGAGCGGAGGTGCTGCCGACGGCTTGAAGAGCCGCTCCTAAAAGAAGCCAGGCTCCTGGGGTTGTCACTTGGACGCCCTCTTGGTGATGTCGTCGGCCTCCTTGTTGGTGCCACGGGGTACGTGCTGCAGCTCTAGACCCAGGAAATGCTTTTCCATTTTGCGTACCTCCGCGAGGTACGCCTTCATGTGCTCGTCCTTCGGCTCGTATACCTTGTTGGAGAAGTTGACGAGGAGCTACGAGTCACCCTTGATGGTGAGGCTCTTAACACCTAGGGCCACCGCGGCCCTGAGGCCGGCGATGAGGCCTTCGTACTCCGCGATGTTGTTGGAGACCTTCTCGCCCTATTGGAAGCGGAGCTGCACGGCGTAGTAGAGCTTGTCCTGAGTAGGGGAGATGAGCACTGCTCCATCCCCCATGCCTTGGTGTGCGAACGCGCCATCGAAATACATGACCTAGCCATCTCGTGCTTCACTTCCTGGCGAGAGAGATCGGTCCTCGCCTGCTTCAAACCCCAGGGCGTCGGTCCATTCTGCCACAAAGTCGGCGAGCGCGGCCCCCTTGATGACCATAGTTGTGCTGAAATCTAACTGGAATGCTTGGAGCTCGATGTTCCATTCAGCGACTCTTCCAGCAGTGTTGGGGCTCCTGAGTACCCTCTCTAGTGGGTAGGATGAGATGACCTTGATTGGGTGTTCTTGGAAGTAGTGTCGCAGCTTGCGTGAGGACACTAGAAGCACAAGCAAGAGCTTCTAAGGCATGGGGTACCGTGCCCTTGCATCCCGCAGTACCGTGCTAATGAAATACACCGGGTGCTCGACGCGGGCAAGAACGTTGACGGAGCTTGTGCCTGCCGGCAGTTGGGGAGTCTCCTGAGACGACGGGACCTCAAGAGCCTGAGTACCTGTTGTGGCCTCTGCCTGCCCACGAACGTCGTCCTGTTGGGCCTAGTCACCCATTAGCATTTCTTCAGCCCTTGTAGTGCCCTCCGGGTCCAGCATCGCCTTGGCTGGTGGCACAACATGGCGTGGCAGCCCCCTGGCCTGGCGCTCCTCCCGGACCGCCACCAGAGCTGCGCTAGCGGAGTAGGGAGTAGCGGGAAGGTAAGGCACTAGGGGCTCGAGTGGGCGAGGCGCCACCATCATCGGAGGGTTGGTCAGGTATCTCTTGAGGTCTTGAAATGCTTGGTCGGCTTCTGGGGTCCACTCGAATGGGCCCTTCTTCTTTATCAGCTTGAAGAAAGGCAGGGCGCGCTCTCCCAGCTTGGAGATGAAGCGCCCCAGCGAGGTCACACATCCTGTAAGCTTCTGTGTCTCCTTAAGAGTTTGCGGTGGGCTCATGTCTTCTATCACCTTGATCTTCTCTGGGTTGGCCTCGATCCCCCTATGGGACATGAGGAAGCCTAGCACCTTGCCGGAAGGGACACCAAATACGCACTTCTCCGGGTTGAGCCGCAAGTCCACCTGGCACAGACTTGCAAAGGTCTCCTCCAGGTCCTGAATCAAAGTTCTTGCCTCCCGAGATTTTACCACAATGTCGTCCACATAGGCTTCAGCGTTCCTCCCGAGCTACTGACCTAGGGTGATGTGCATCAGCCGTTGGAAGGTCGCGCCTGCGTTGCGCAGCCCGAACGGCATACAAGTGTAGTAGTTGACCCCACACGGGTGAGGAAGGACGTCTACTCCACATCCTCCACTGCCATCTTGATCTAGTGATAACCTGAGTATGCATCCAGGAAGCACATCAAGTCGCATTCGGTGGTGGAGTCGACAATCTGATCGATGCGCGGGAGCGGGAACGGGTCTTGGGGACAAGCCTTGTTGGGGTTGGTGAAGTCAACACACATGCGCTCCTTCCCGTCTTTCTTCGGTACGACGACAGGGTTCGCTAGCCACTCGGGGTACCGAACCTCGCGAATGACACCCGCCGCCTCCAGCTTGCGGGTTTCCTGGACGATGAAGGATTGCTTCTCCGTGGATTGTCGCCGTGCCTTCTTCACAGGGCGCACATTGGGGCAAACCCTTAAGTGATGCTCGATCACCCCTCTTGGGACCCCCACTAGCTGCTTGGGTTCCCAGGCGAACACATCCTTGTTTGCGTGCAAGAACTTCACCAGTGCCTCCTCTTGATTTGGGTCAAGGTAGGCGCCTATGGTGAAGGTGGCTCCTGAGGACCCATCTTGCTCGACCGACAACTGCTTGGTTTTGGCCTGATTTTGAGTGAACAACTGCTTCTTCTTTGTTGGTGCGGCCTCCTTAGCCCCTGGGGTGGCCTCGTTGGCCGGTCGTGCCTCCGCGGCGATTTTGAGGGCGCACTTGAGCGCCGCTAGGACCTCCTTGGTATCCCCAACTACGGTGAGGATGTCTTTGCTCCCGGGCATCTTCATGAGGTTGTATGCTGGATGGGTCGCAACCATGAACTGGGCCAGAGCCTGGTATCCAAGGATGGCATTGTACGGGAGGCCGATGCGGGCGATCTCGAAGTCGATCAGCTCGGTGCAGTAGTTTTCACGGGTGCCGAAGGCCACCGGGAGGCGGATCTACCCCAAGGGGCTAGTGGAGCCGCCGCCAACCCTGGAGAAGGGCTTGCTGGTTCGGAGCTGTTGGAGAGGTACATGGAGAAGGCCGAAAGCCTCCACAGAGAGCACATTGAGACCGGCACCGCCGTCGATGAGGGTATTGGTGACAGCTACGCAGTAGATGGTGGGCATGCACAACATTGGGAGCACGCCCGAGCCAACGTTGGTGGAGGGGTGATCCCCCGCGTCAAAGGTTAGGTCGGCCTTGGGCGCCGCCCAACCCGGGGGAGCTCCTTGGCGTGTGGAGCCAGTGCCAATCTGGCGAAAGAACGTCTTGGTGTGATGGTCCAAGGGTGGTGCTTATGAGCCGCCGAGGAGGGCCGCGATGGCGAGGGGCGCCGGTGCCGCGAAGCGCGTGATGAAGAGACCACGCAGTTCCTCCCAGGAGGTCACCAAAGATCCTGGCGGGCTGAGCAGCCAGGCACGTGGCACGCCGGCCAAGGCCAGGAAGAACCAGTTAGTCTTGACCTGGTCATCGGCTCTGGCTTCGAGGACAACCTTCTCATACACCTGCAAGAAGGCCACCGGATCTGCCGCGCCATCGTAGCAGGGTGGCATCTCTGGCTTGAACTTTCGTGGCCACTGCACCTGCCGCAAGGTGTGGGTGAAGGCCCGGACGCCCGCGGCGTATCCGTAGGCGCACGCCGGCCTAACCGGAGGGGTAGCATCCGCCATGAAGCTGGACGAAGCAAGCGGAGAGGGGGAGCTTCGGCACACCCCTACCTGGCATGCCAAATGTCGGATTTCGGGTTCCGGCAAACCCTTGAGGTTCGAACACCGGGGTGCACATGAAGATCTCTCCCCCTCCAGCTCTCGCCCTCACCGCAATCTCAAGTCTTAGCGCATCGAACCCGCAGAACAAGGGACACGAGATTTATACCGGTTCAGGCCACCAATGCGGTGTAATACCCTACCCCAGTGTGGTGTGGTGGATTGCCTCTAGGGCTGAGGATGAACAATTACAAGGGAAGAACAGCCTCCTGAGGAGAGGTGCTCTTATGTTTGGTGAGTTCATGTGGTCGAGGATCCCCCTTTCTAAGGTGGTGGCTAGTCCTATTTATAGAGCCCCGGGTCCTCTCCCCAAATATTAGGCAGGAAGGGATCCCACAACAACCAGTTTGAAGGGGGACAACTAGTACAAGCTATCCTGACAAAAGATGGTCTTCGCCTGCCAAAGGCCCTGGTGGTGACGCCGTCGCGGGCTCCACAGTGACCTCCGTCCTGTCGTCCTGCTGGTCTTGGTCTTGTTGCACCGATATTGAAACTTTTGCTTGATGCCTCGGGACTATTCGCCTACGCTTGTCTATTTATCACCAAAGAGGAAACGAGGACACTACGCGCGCTGGCGCCCACCTAGTGCCTGCCTGGCCTTGGTCATCATGGCTTACGTCATGGGGACCTTGCAAGGCGCCCCTTGCCTTGGTCTCTCCGCCCCTCGTGAGCCAGCCTGGTGAGGCCATCCCCGAGGAGGTCTTACGTCGTCTGCCTCGCAAGGCTTGGCCCCTCGCGAGTGTCTTGAGTGTTTGCTGGTGAAGATGGGCCATACATGGCTACTGGTGGAGCCACGCCGTGGGCCGCAGGCAGGCAAGTCTGGGGACCCCCGTTCCCAGGATGCCGACAGGATAGAATATGGTGATGGAGGGTGTGTGGAGAAGACAAAAAAATAAGAAAGTCCATCGACGCGGATAATAAACGGGCTATGGAGATGCCCATCAATTGATTTTAATGCGAGGAGTAGGGATTGCCATGCAACGGATGCACTAGAGCTATACATGTATGAAAGCTCAACGAAAGAAACTAAGTGGGTGCGCATCCAACTTGCTTGCTCACGAAGACCTAGGGCATTTTGGGGAAGCCACTGTTGGAATATACAAGCTAAGTTCTATAATGAAAATTCCCACTAGCATATGAAAGTGACAAAATAAGAGACTCTCTATCATGAAGATCATGGTGCTACTTTGAAGCACAAGTGTGGAAAAAGGATAGTAACATTGTCCCTTCTCTCTTTTTCTCTCATTTTTTTGGGCCTTCTCTTTTTTATATTCGGCCTTTCTCTCTCTTTTTTATTTCTTTTTTATTTTTTATTTCCTCACATGGGACAATGCTCTAATAATGATGATCATCACACTTCTATTTATTTACAACTCAAAAATTACAACTCGATACTAGAACAAAATATGACTCTATATGAATGCCTCTGGCGGTGTACCGGGATGTGCAATGATTCAAGAGTGACATGTATAAAAAATTATGAGCGGTGGCTTTGCCACAAATACGATGTCAACTACATGATCATGCAAGGCAATATGACAATGATGAAGCGTGTCATAATAAACGGAATGGTGGAAAGTTGCATGGCAATATATCTCAGAAGGGCTATGGAAATGCCATAATAGGTAGGTATGGTGGCTGTTTTGAGGAAGATATAGAGAGGCTTATGTGTGATAGAGCGTATCATATCACGGGGTTTGGATGCACGGGCGAAGTTTGCACCAACTCCCGAGGTGAGAAAGGGCAATGCACGGTACCGAAGAGGCTAGTAATGATGGAAGGGTGAGAGTGCGTATAATCCATGGACTCAACATTCGTCATAAAGAACTCAAATACTTATTGCAAAAATCTACAAGTCATCAAAACCAAGCACTGCACGCATGCTCCTAGGGGATAGATTGGCAGGAAAAGACCATCGCTCGTCCCCAACTGCCACTCATAAGGAGTACAATCAAAGAAACACCTCATGCTTCAAATTTGTCATACAATGGTTACCATACGTGCATGCTATGGGACTTGCAAACCTCAACACAAGTATTTCTCAAATTCACAAATACTCAACTAGCATGACTCTAATATCACCATCTTCATATCTCAAAACAATCATCAAGTATGAAACTTCTCATAGTATTCAATGCACTCTATGATGCGACCCCGTCTTCGAAGAAGAGGGAGTTCAAGGGGAGGTCCGATCTTCGTGGCACATGATCGATAAATGGATGTGTGTAACTAGCTGCAAGCAGCTGAAAATGGAAAATAAGAGATTATGACCTGACGAGGAGGATGCTCACCGGAGCTTGCAATCCGAGCATTCGCCGATCCACAACCCGATATACTACCCCACACAACCACGCTCAAGTCGTGGAGCACGGGATAGGTGCAATCCGCAAGGGAAACCACGAACTCTAACCCACACAACATGATCTAGTCGTGGAGCATGAATTAGGAGGAACTTCTCAAGGAATCACGAGAATAAGGATAACAAGAGCTCTCCAATCTCAGGAGGAGTCTATGTCTTTGGTCTTTGATAAAAATGGCAAAAGTCCCCAATGAAGGGAAGAGCTAGCCTATTTATAATCGGGATAACCCCCATGGGTAGGTGTGAAAGAGAACTAGCTTCTAGAACCAGCTTAGGTGTGAAATTGAACCAGCTTTGCTTGACTAAATGGCTTCAAGACTTAATGGGGTAACTTCTGGAAAACTCTCGTTGGAGGTGGTTGGCAGTTCTTGACCAAACATTGTTCACTAGGGTCGAACAATGTTTCCTTCAGCTGAAAATTTGAGTTCTGGAAACCTTTTGCAAGTTGGGATATCCAAACTCATGACAAACATTGTTTCGTCACAATTGGAACAATGTTTCTTCAATAGACAACTCATTCTTCATGAATTCCTAACTTTGTTTCCTCGCCATAAAACATTGTTTTGCACAAACTGAAATGTGTTTGGCCTTCTTTGACATCACACCTGAGTTCAACCAACAACAAAGGAGGTGAAGGCACAACCATATTTTCAATGTCAAATGATAGACTTAAGTTAGCGTTCACCTGATCATGTATTTGCATTGCGCAACTTCTTGTGATTGGACCATTGATGGTTGGTGGTGTGGGGCCCATGGTTGGGATGTCCTCATCATCCTCCCCCTCTTGAGAAGGAGTCGTCCTCGACTCTAAAGGCCCAAAGTATGTGGAAAGATCAGAGACATTGAAGGTTGGGCTAACACCATATTCTTCTGGAAGATCGATCTTGTAAGCATTGTTGTTGATTCGCTCGAGCACCATGAATGGTCCATCGCCGCGTGGCTGCAACTTGCACTTGCTTTGCTCAGGAAAACGGTCCTTACGAAGGTGTACCCATAGAAAATCGCCTTCCTCGAACACCAGCTTCTTCCTTGTCTTGTTTACCCGCTTCGCATATTGTTCAGTCATTTTCTCAATGTTCACCTTTGCCTGGGCATGAAGTTTCTTGATGAAATCAGCACGCTTACTGGCATCAAGGCTAGTTCATTCCTACAGTGGCAAAGGCAGAAGATCGATGGGAGCAATAGGTTTGAAGCCATAAACAAGTTCAAATGGGCAAAATTTAGTGGTCGAATGTACCGCCCTGTTATACGTGAACTCCACATGAGGTAGGAAATCTTCCCACATCTTCAAATTCTTCTTTAGGACTTCTCACAGCATCATGGAAAATGTCTGGTTGACAACTTCAGTCTGTCCATCAGTTTGTGGGTGGCATGTCGTGGAAAATAGGAGCTTGGTGCCGAGTTTTCCCCACAAGGTCTTCCAAAAGTAGCTCAGAAATTTCGTGTCACAGTCTGACACTATCGTGCGTGGTACTCCATGTAGCCGCACAACTTCCCTGAAAACATATCGGCAATGTGTGAAGCATCATCGCTCTTATGACATGGGATAAAATGTGCCATTTTGCTAAAATGATCAACTACCACAAACACCAAGTCACTCCCCCTCTTAGTCTATGGTAAACCAAGAACAAAATCCATAGAAATATCTTCCCACGGAGTATTCGAAATAGATAGAGGAGTATATAAACCATGAGGATTCAACCGGGACTTAGCTTTGTGACAAATCTCGCATCTCAACATGTAGCATTCCACGTCATGTCTCATTCGCGGCCAAAAGAAGTGATCAGCGAGTACACTTTCAGTTTTCTTGGCTCCAAAATGTCCCATGAGACCACCAGCATGAGCCTCCTGCAAGAGCAACAAACAAACAGAACAATCTGGGATGCACAATTTGTTAGCTCAAAATAGGAGTCCATCATGCAAGTGAAACTTCTCCCATCCTTTTCCCTTGTTACACTTTGAAAATGGTTCAACAAAGTATGACTTGTTAGCATACAATTATTTGATGCATTCTAAACCAAGGATTTTAACATCAAGTTGGGGGAGTAAAATGTGACGCCTAGACAATGCGTCAGCAACAGTGTTATCCTTCCCTTTCTTGTACTTGATAATATAAGGAAAAGACTCTATGAACTCACTCCATTTTGCATGTCTACGGTTCAATTTGAGTTAGCCCTTTAGATGTTTCAAAGATTCATGGTCAGAATGTATTACAAACTCTTTTAGCCACAAGTAATGCTGCCATGTTTCGAGAGATCGAACAAGTGCATACAATTCTTTATCATAGACGAAATAATTAAGAGTTGGACCATTAAGCTTCTCACTAAAATAGGCGATGGGTTTACCTTCTTGCATTAGAACTCCACCAATGCCAACACCACTTGCATCACATTCAATCTCAAATGTCTTACCAAAATCAGGAAGTGAAAGCAATGGGGCTGATGTCAATCTCATCTTTAGTTCTTGGAAGGACTTATCTTGGGCATCACCCCATTGGAATGGAATGTCTTTCTTTGTTAACTCATTCATTGGTGCAGCAATGGTGCTGAAATTCTTCATGAACTGGCGGTAGAAACCTGCAAGTCTGAGGAAGCTATGTACTTGGCTCACATTTTGTGGAGGCATCCACTCACAAATAGCCTTGATCTTCTCTTCATCGACCTCCACACCTTTTGCTGAACCAACAAAGCCAAGAAACACAACCTTGTTTGTGCAAAATGTGCACTTCTCCATGTTAGCATACATCTTTTCCTCCCATAGGACAGCAAGCACACATTTTATATGTCCAACATGATCCTACCAAGTATTGCTATAAATCAATATGTCATCAAAGTAAACCACTACAAACTTGCCAATAAAGGATCTAAGCACATGTGCATTCGTTAATCCAAAAGGCATAACCAACCATTCATACGAGCCAAATTTTGCCTTAAATGAAGTTTTCCAATCGTCGCCCTCTTTCATTCTTATTTGGTGGTAACCACTTCACAAATCAATTTTGGAAAATATGGTGGAGCCACAAAGTTCATCAAGCATGTCATCGAGCCTAGGAATAGGGTGGCGATATCTCAATGTTATGGTGTTAATGGATCTACAATCAATGCACATGCGCATGGTATCGTCTTTATTTGGAATTAAAAGAATGGGAACATCACAAGGAGAAAGACTTTCCCTTACATACCCTTTGTTAAGAAGATCTTCTACTTGCCTCTGAATTTCCTTCGTCTCCTCTGGTTTGCTCAATACGGTGGTCGGTTTGGTAGTGTGGCGCTCAGAACCAAGTCGATTTGGTGCTCAATGCCCCGCTTCGGTGGCAAACCAGGTGGTACCTCCTTGGGAAACACATACTCCTGCAAAAGATCAAAGACAACACTAGGAAGAGTTGAGGGTAAGTCGTTAGCAACCAATAAAGTTTCCTTGTACATGAGTACAAAGAATAGAGTATTAGGTTCTCTCAATTCCTGCATATCCCTTTTCCTAGCCGTCATAACTAATCATATTTTTCCCGGGGCTTGGTCATATTTGGCTGTGGAGCTTTTGGCTGTGGAAACACTCCCTCACTATGTTGGTGGCTCACTCATTCTGTATGATCACTCTCTCCCTTTTTCCTTCCTTTTCTTTCCATCTCATCAAGATAGACTTCCTCGGGTGTCATGGGCAGCCAAGTGAACTTTTCTCCTCTATGGACAAAACATAAGCGATTCGCGCACCCGCTGATTTGCACATCACGGTCATGCAACCACGGTCGCCCAAGAAGCAAGTGACAAGCGTGCATCCGAACCACATCACACTCAACATCATCCTGATATGTCCCTACTGAAATTGGTATTTGCACGCTGCTAATCACCTTAATTGCGCCGCAATCATTCAGCCATTACATGCGGTGTGGGTGTGGGTGATGTTTTGTTTGCAATTGAAGCTTCTCGACTGAGGGAGTCCTGGATTAGGGGGTCACCGGACAGCCGAACTATATCCTCTGGCCGGACTGTTAGACTATGAAGATACCGGATTGAAGACTTCGTCTCGTGTTCGGATGGGACTCTACTTGGCGTGGAAGGCAAGATAGGAAATACAGATATGTATATCTCCTCATTTGTAACCGACCTTGTGTAACCCTAGCCCTTTCCGGTGTCTATATAAACCGGAGAGTTTTAGTCCGTAGGACAACATACAATCATACCATAGGCTAGCTTCTAGGGTTTAGCCTCTCCGATCTCGTGGTAGATCAACTCTTGTAATACCCATATCATCAAGAATAAATCAAGCAGGACGTAGGGTTTTACCTCCATCAAGAGGGCCCGAACCTGGGTAAAACATCGTGTCCCCTGCCTCCTGCTACCATCCGCCTTAGACGCATAGTTCGGGACCCCCTACCCGAGATCCGCCGGTTTTGACACCGACATCGACCATCTCCGTACTTGCAATATTGTTGCAGCTTCCACTATCAACAATCACTCGACATATCTTGGAGTTGATAAGGCAACGGGTGTGGAAAAGATTATGCCGCTGCCCCTTTTCCTCCTCCACAACCTGGACGTTAAGTGAACGACATACAACCAAAGCTTCTCCAGCAAGTTCCTCATGAGATAAAATAGTTCCTCCTACTTCCCAACCTTGCTCCTCTTCCACTTCATCATTGCCATCTTCAGGGTCACATTCAGACTCCCATTCACCTCCTTCATTGATGAACATACACTACAAAAAAATACACTTCCGTGATGATACGTGTTTGTCACAGTAGGTCACGTTTTCTGTCATGCATGTACATCCATGAAATTTTTATGATAGAATCAAGACAGTCATACCTGTGTTGTCATAGAAGTGTTCCATGACATTACCAAAATTATCATCACGGAAGTGTCGACTTCCATGACGATAAATCGCGCGTCACAGAAGTGCTTTTGTCAAGGGTGACCGACACGTGGCATCCATCGTAATGGAACGCTGTTAAGCTATCGGGTCCGATTTTGGATCCGATAACCCGTTACAGCCCGGACCAATGGGGATTTTCCACGTGTAAAATCATCATTGGCCGGAGGAAACACGTGTTGCCTCACCTTTGGGACAGATCTCACCCACTCATTGGACATGAGGTGCCTATGATAGGTCGACACGTGGCACGACCCAACAGTGGCCTATTCCGGTGAAAAAGGCCAGCCCAGTAAAAAATAGCAGGCCGGGCCATATAAGGCCTACTTGTGTTAGGTCCATTTAAGCCCACGGCCCATATGAGATGTGCCAATTCGGCCCATCAATGGCCCATTAAAGATTTGACACCATTGCAGCCCATTGTTAGTTCGAGCCCGTTAACAACCCGCTATATATTTGGGCTCAATATCGGCCCGATGAGATTTCGTCCTGTTAATGGCCCATTTAGTGGATGGGCCAAATTTCATGATATACATCTTTAGGCCTTTTAGCGACCCATTTAAGTGGTGGGCCAATTTCCGGCCCAGTGTGTCTTTCAGCCTGGTGAAGGCCCATATATCTGCTGGGCCATTTGTAGTTGGACCTGAGTTTTGGCCTTTTAGCGACCCATTTAAGTGTTGGGCCAATTCCCGGCCCTATCTGCCTTTCAGCCTGTTAACGGACCATAAATGAGTTGGGCCCTTTGTTGTCGGACCTGTGTTTTGGCCTTTTAACGGCCCATGCCCTTCATTGTCCAATACCAGCCCGGTTTATCTTTCGGCCTCCTAAAGGCCCACAACACAGTTGGGCCATTTACAATACGACCTGACTTTTGGCCTCTTAGCGGCCCATGCTCTTCATGGTCCAGTACAAGCCCGCTGTCTCTTTTGGCCTGCTAAAGGCCCAAAGTATAGTTGTGCCATATGTAGCCCAAACATAGTAATGGCCTGTTAACAGCCCGTGAAATCAATTGGGCCCACCTGTTGCCCGCTTCGATGTCAGCTTGTTAACGACCCGGGAGTTAAGAGGGCCGACTATTAACTTTCGGCCTGGTAACGACCCATTAACTTAATGGGCCCACTAAAGTTCATACATGTCTTTAGGCCAAATTAGATAATTTGAGCCGATTACAACGAGCAATTATGCACAGGACCAAAACCGATCAAGCAAAGGTACGGCATACAGGGAAAAACGTTGCACATCCAGCATATATTACAGGAAATTACATCCATTAGGCAATCAAAGACCGCCAATGCAAATAAATGAACAGAACCTAACGATCTACAACGTCACAATCTGCAACCTCAGCATGGATGACACCCATAAGCATGTGGGCAAGTTCTTGCTGCTTTGCTACACTGTCTCTGAAAACATTGATCAGTTGTTGTGTCGCACAACTTAGCACCTCTGATTCCTCCACCATTTCCAGCAGTCCTTTAGCCATTAATTGGTTCACAAACATACATTTTTCTGTTGCATTCGAGACAGAGGATACTGAACAGATTCAGATGGCGATTTTGGCAGGCTTGTATTATTGATAGTGGAGAGTGTCTCGACCACTGCATCATAACATAAATTAGGAGGGGAACCAAACAGATTAATCATGAGTTATTGGCATATTACCTGGCCTAGATTTATTGGAAAGAAAATATGGGGTTGCCTTGCTGTTTTCAGAGTTTGTCTTCTTATCTTCAGCAGCCTGCACCAAATTAAGACACTAGCATTGCAATGATTGGCCAAGTCAGATAATAGGAAAGCAACATTGGCACAACGAACATTTGGGCAACTAACCAACACCAAATTAACACAATATGGCACAACTATCATCAGCCAGGTAAGGTAATACGGAAGCAACATTGACACAATGAATGAATGGGCAACCAGCATAGCACTTCAATTCAGTAATGTGCATGATATGAGATAGTACACTCATGTATCTCAGTATGCAAAACTACCAGGCATTTTTCTTTAGAAAAATCAACATTGGCGATGTCGATGTCAAAACCGGCGGCTCTCAGGTAGGGGGTCCTAAACTGTACGTCTAAGGCGGATGGTAATAGGAGACAGGGGACACGATGTTTTACCCAGGTTTGGGCCCTCTTGATGGAGGTAAAACCCTACGTCCTGCTTGATTATTCTTGACAATACGAGTAGTACAACAGTTGATCTACCACGAGATCAGAGAGGCTAAACCCTAGAAGCTAGCCTATGGTATGATTGTTTGTTGTCCTACGGACTGAAACCCTCCGGTTTATATAGACACCGGAGGGGGCTAGGGTTACACAAGGTCGGTTACAAAGGAGGAGATATACATATCCGTATTGCCTAGCTTGCCTTCCACGCCAAGTAGAGTCCCATCCGGACACGGGACGAAGTCTTTAATATTGTATCTTCATAGTCCAACAGTCCGGCCAAAGGTTACAGTCTGGCTGTCTGAAGACCCCCTAATCCAGGACTCCCTCAGTAGCCCCCGAACTAGGCTTCAATGATGATGAGTCCGGCGCATAGTGTTGTCTTCGGCATTGCAAGGCGGATTCTTCTCCAAATTTCGAACGTTTGTCAAGAAGTGTCCGGTCCCATAAATGTTGAACCTCTTGGCTTCTGCGCCCAATAAGGGCTTTCTTCCACGCGTCGAATGAATGCAAGGCGCCAGGGCATTTTTACATTCGCCCCCCTAGCCAGATAAATAAATTGTCTATTAAAGGGATGGGGATTCTTAGATCCAATCCATACCATCCTCCCCCAGTGAGAATCCATCAGACCGTGCTTCGGAAAAATCCACTCCAGCATGGCCGACCTCCGCAGCTCCTCCTCCCGCCCCCGTAGCCCTAAGCCTGGTGATTGGGAGAGGTGTTCAGTCCCACACAGTCGATTAGTCGAGCTGCAGACTAAGGGATTTCTCCCTCTGGCGTATATGGTGCCCGTCCGAGCCGGGCTCGCCACCTACAATGGCGGGGAGCAAGCAGAGAGCTTCCCCAGCTCCTCTATGGGGGAGCGGGTATGCCTTGTCCCTTATTTGTTGAGGGGACTCGGATTTCCGATTCATCCGTTCCTCCGTGGGCTCCTGGAATTTTATGGCCTCCAGCTGCATAATTTCACCCGTGCTTCCATTTTACACATCACCGGCTATGTTGCCCTCTGCGAGTTATTTCTGGGCTGCGAGGCTCATTTCGAGCTGTGGAAAAGGTTATTTTGCCTTGTCCCTCGCACACAGAAGGGGTCACTTTATCAAGTGGGCGGAGCCGAAATATGGCGCATCGCCGAAACCGGATACCTGTCCGGTACTCTGAAGAAGACGTCCGAAGATTGGCCTTTGGGATGGATCTATATGGAGGACGTCCCCCTTCCAGACCGTTTTCGGTGGGGTCTTCCTGAGTTCAGCAATGCTCCTCTGAAGAAACGTCGAAGTTGGCGCCCACAAAGCCCCCAGGAGGAAGACAACGGAGAAGTCCTCTACCTGATGAACCGGATTAAAGCGCTGGCTCAACCAGGATTGACAGTAGTCGAGGTTATGTCAATATGCATAATGTGGGGAGTGCAACCACTTCAATATCGAGGGCACTCCTTGTGGTGTTTTAACGGGGAAGATGACACCACCCATTGCGAGCGTAAGGGTCCGGACAATGCCGCCGCTTTAGCAAAAGTTCTATCTGAATTGTTCAAGGGAGAGGAAGAGGAGTTCATCCGCATTAAGCCACCGGATGGATTCTCCATGTACAACCCCCAAGCTGGGTGAGTTATATCTCCTTAATCCCGTTCTTCCCGCATTATTTGTCGTAGGTACTCACCTTGCCATTTTGTGGCAGGAACTGCGAAAAGCCATAAGGGAGGTCAACAGCCCATCTCCACAACCAGAGGACCCCGACCGGGCTCTCGATGCCGGACTTGAAGAAGATCCGGTCATATTCGTGGAGCTGATAGACCGACAGTTCTATCAATTAAGCTGTGATGACGCCATGGTGGCCATTACGGCCGACTATCCCGGACTGCTTCCTGCGTCGCATGTAAGAAAAACCAAAAACCCCAACTCCAAAAACTAGGATCCCCTTTTAGACACTTCACCTACCACATACATATGGTGCTTTTACAGGTAAGGCATTCGGGACGCCATGCCGAACCGGCAGCAACTCGCCAACAAGAGGCACCGAGGCCGGGCAGGCCAAAAAGGAAGGCGGTTAGGACGGAGACGCCGGCGCAAAGGTATGACAGAAACCCCGCTCCGTGGTTGTTGTCTTTCTTGAAATGTAATGACGTCCATGTTTCTTTGATAGAAAAAATGCTCGCCAGAATGTGTCCGGCGATGCTGCCGATCATGCTTCCACCAGTCGGGCTCCAGGACCGGACATAGAGGCGGAAGCTGACATGGGGTGGATGCCGGATAGTCCCCCTACAGAGGATGCGGATAGGCTATCTGCTACACATTCAGAAGTGGAGAGCGCCATGAATCATAGGCGTTGCCGGGCCGTACTCCGCGACACTTGCTTCTCACCAGAGGCATTTGATGCCTTAAATTCTGGAGAGGCGTACCTCTGTGCTGCTCCAAGTGGTCTAGCCAGAGCCACGAACCAGTATGTAAAGGATGTACGGGTAAGAAAATCTGACGATTATATGTATCCGTAGCCCGTGAGACTTGAAACAGTTAGCAGAACTGATTTAAGGATCATCTTATTGTGCAGGTTCTTACATAGAAGAATAGTCGTCTGTCACAGGAGCTGGAGGAATGCAAGACCCAACTTGGGGCTGCTGTTGCCGCATTGAAGTAACCTAAAAAGTCCCCAGTAACATTTCTTTCAAAAATGATAAGTACCATATAGCGAGCGGCATGGCTGCAGATCTAATAATAGATGTTGCAGATAAATCCGGAGATAATCCGAAGGAGCAGCACGTCGTACGACTGCTAAAGGCTGGTGAAAGCTTGCTGACTGAGGTCAGGCGGGAGAAAAACAATCTCCAAGACGCCAATACCAAGATGAGCGTGGCACTGAAAGATGTTCGAGCCCAGCTGGCGGACTCCGAGAAGGAGAATAAGCGGCTTCGACGCGGCATATTTAGTAAGTGCTTGAACGAACCCTTAATAAAGGGGACGACAAAGAAGCCGACTAACAGAGTTATGTCTGCAGGTATGCTGACGGGTCGTCCCGCGGAGGCGATGCCCGGGTCTGTGGGTGATCTTCTAACCGAGCTCTCACAACTGCACGAACAAGTTTGGCAGGTGATGCAAGGTATTGCCCAGGCCTTGTGGCCATCCGTCTCCCTGCCAGAAGGCGTTGGAGAGCTTGTGGAGAAGCTCAAGGGAGCACGGCGATGCTTCCGATTATGGAAGATATCTGCCTGTCGTCAAGGTGCCAGGGAAGACTGGGCCATGGTGAAGATGTGGTATACCAAGGCTGACCCAAATCACATGGCCGAGGTCAGACCTGTGGGGCCCGGCGGGAAAGAGATCCATGTTAGCTTAGTCTATGGGCAAGTAGAATTAGCTGCAAAGTATTCCCAACAGGATTGTAGGCTAGACCACCTGTTGGATGGTATAGAAGAGGAATTTAGTCAGTCTACATGACTATGTAATTAAAATGACATGTATAATGCCTTCTAGCCGGATTGTAGATCATTTTTCATGGCGGACCTTTTCGCTTCAACCTTGGGACCCGATAGTCCGTAGTGTATCCGAATACCCGCTCAGTTATATAAGAACCGGGGTATGCGTGGAGACCAGGCGTAGGGGTCATTAGTGCTTGAACAGACAAGTGCCCAACTAGTTATGTTATATTACATGGATAGTAAGAAACATCTTCTAGGGAGAATGGTTCCGTTAAGGGTTCCTTTCCCTGGGTACGCATGCCCTAAAATGCATGTCTGGACTGCGAGAGGAAACACAGGAAAAACATCTGGGGGCACATATGGAAATTAAATAAATCAAAATCATCTTTTGTTCACCGACCGAATATTCCCTTAAGAACGCTAGCTTTCGGCTTCACCCAGTCTGAGGTACACATCCGGCTGACCTGACAGTAACAATCGCAGAGGTGCTCCCCTTATGCCCTAGCCGAATTAACGGGAACGTAGGGCATAAATACAAGAGCGAGGCAACCCAGCTTGGCCAAAACTTAAGTCATATCGATGCATATAATGGTGAAGAAAAGGTACATGTGGAAGAGTAACACATGTGCTGGGCATGAAGCCCAGATGGATAATTAACCTTCTGTGTAAGAAGCCCCCAAGTATAATGAGCGCGGTTAGCATATCTATAATGTGCAAACAAGGCACAAGCTGGCCCTTGAAGGCCATGAGAAAGAATAAAAGAAAGAAAGAGAAAAAAGACATATAATATATATATTAAAAAAATGGACAGAGGAAGGAGACAAACATAGAGTCCGGCGCTAGGCGTAGAATCTTCGGAGCCTGGCTGTGTTCCATGGGTTCAGCTCAAGTCGATTATTCGATGCATCCTGCAGACGATACGCTCCACCGGTCAGAACTTGGTCAATAATGAAGGGACCTTCCCATTTGGGCTCGAGCTTGGACTTTTTCTTCTCCGGCAGGCGTAGAACTAATTCGCCAACGTTATAAGTTTTGGCCCATACTTCTCTTCTTTGGTATCTGCGAGCCTGTTGTTGATAAAATGCAGAACAGGCTTTTGCCACGTCGCGCTCCTCTCCAGGGTGTCCAGACTATCCTGCCGATCGAGCTCGGCTTCTCTTTCTTCGTACATGTGCACTCGAGGTGAGTCATGAATTATGTTGCAGGGCAGGACTGCCTCTGTATCGTACACCATAAAGAAGGGTGTATTCCTCGGGAAGTTCGTGCCTAGTTAGGTAGGCCAGGAATGGTTCTGTCCACGGGGCGATGACGGCCATTATTACGTGGGCTGAAGTTGTTATTTCGTTGGCAGAGCCTCTGATTATGTCAGAGTGTTCGGTATCGGGTGTTTTGGCCGGGTCCGGACTATTGTTACCGGTGTCCCCTTCCCATACCACTGATGGCTTAAACAACCTCTACAAAAAGATGTTGGGGGGAACCGCGTCGCGTTTTGCGATGCGGGCAAGGATATTCACCCCCTGATTTTTTTTCCCGAGCCACATGGTGAAATTCGAGCCCCTCGAACCGAGCTGACATCTTTAGGACGGTGTTTCGTTAGGATGCCATTTTTGGATCCTTCGCATCAAAGTCTCCATTTATTTGGTATATTGCGAGGTTTGAATCCCCACGCACCTCTAGGCGTTGAATGCCCATGGAGACTGCCATCCGAAGACTATGCAACAGAGTTTCGTATTCGGCTACGCTGTTGGAGTCTATATACAATATTTGCAATACGTACTGGATGGTATCTCCGGTTGGGCACGTCAGGATGACGCCAGCCCCTAGACTAGCCAACATTTTGGAACCGTCGAAGTGCATGATCCAATTGGAGTATGCGCCGTACTCTTTAGGGAGTTCGGCTTCCGTCCATTCGGTGACAAAGTCGGCCAATACTTGCGATTTAATGGCTCGCCGAGGTTTGTATGTTATGTCGAACAGGAGGAGCTCAATGGCCCATTTGGAAATCCGGCCCATAGCGGTTGTTTATAATATCGTTAAGTGGCACTTCCGAGGCTACTGTAATCGAACACTCTTGAAAGTAGTGTCGCAGCTTCCGGGATGCCATGAATACCGGGCTATGTTTTGATAATGTGGGTACCATGATTTGCATGGAGTGAGGACAGTGGATACATAGTATACCGGATTTTGAAGAGGGAATTTATGTCTATCAGCCTCTCATTCGACGACGAGCACTGCGCTTACAACTCGATGAGTCGCCGCAATGTACAACAGCATTGGTTCGCTGATGTTTGGCGCGGCCAGGATTGGGTTGGTTGCTAGTATGGCTTTTATTTATTCCAATCCGGCTATGGCAGCGTCCGTCCACTCGAAGTGTTCGGTGCACCGAAGGAGGCGATAAAGGGGTAATGCATTTTCTCCTAAGCGGGAGATAAAGCGGCTTAGAGCCGCCACACATCCAGTTAGTTTCTGGATTTGTTTGAGGTCCGTTGGGATAGCCAACTGTGACAGAGCTCGGATTTTAGCTGGATTAGCTTCAATCCCTCTACTGGAGACAATAAAGCCCAGGAGCTTTCCTGCTGGTACGCCGAAAACGCATTTTCCGGATTGAGCTTGCTGTCGTATGTTCGGAGGTTGTCGAATGTGAGCCTCAAGTCATCTATCAGAGAGTCGACGTGTTTGGTTTAAACGACCACATCATCTATGTATGCCTCTACTGTTTTGTTGATTTGTTTCTCCAGACATGTCTGGATCATGCGCTGATATGTTGCGCCGGCGTTTTTGAGCCCAAAAGGCATTGTGTTAAAATAGAAGGGGCCGTATGGTGTTATAAATGCCGTTGCGGCTTGGTCGGACTCCGCCATCTTGATTTGGTGGTAGCCGGAGTATGCGTCGAGGAAACACAATGACTCGTGTCCTACGGTAGCATCAATAATTTGATCAATGCGGGGGAGGGGGAAGGGATCCTTTGGGCAAGCCTTGTTGAGGTCCTTGAAATCGACACATAGGCGCCAGGGTTTGTCCTTCTTTGGTACCATCACCAGGTTTGCTAGCCAGTCCGGGTGTTTTATTTCTCTAATGAATCCGGCCTCCAATAACTTGGCTAGTTCCTCTCCCATGGCCTATCTCTTAGGTTCAGAGAAACGCCGAAGAGCCTGCTTAACCGGCTTGAATCCCTTTAGGATATTGAGGCTGTGCTCGGCCGACCTACGTGGGATCCCTGGCATGTCTGAGGGGTGCCAGGCGAATATGTCCCAATTTTCACGTAGGAAATCTCGTAGTGCGGTGTCCACAGCGGGGCTTAACTGTGCCCCAATGGAGGCTATTTTTGTAGGGTCCATTGGGTGGACTTGGAATTTGACTATTTCATCCGCTGGTTTAAAAGAGGTGGACTTGGATCTCTTGTCAAGTATTACGTCGTCCCTGTCTACCATGGAGCATAGCGTAGTTAATTCCTCGGCCGAAATGGCTTTGGATAATGCTTCGAGGGCCAATGCGTCTGTTTTGTTTTCGGTGCGGAGTGTTGTGTCCGGATCACTAGCGAGAGTGATTATTCCATTGGGCCCGGGCATTTTGAGCTTCATGTACCCATAATGGGGTATGGCTTGGAAGATCGTGAACGCCTCCCGTCCTAGAAGGGCGTGATATCCACTACTGAACAAGGCCACTTGGAATGTAATTTCTTCGGACCTATAGTTCTCCGGCGTGCCGAATACCACATCTAGTGTGATTTTCCCAGCACAGCCTGCTTCCCAACTGGGGATGATTCCTCTGAATGTTGTGCTGCTTTGATCAATGCGGTTCCAGTCTATTTCCATTTTTTGAAGAGTTTCCTCGTAGATGAGGTTTAATCCACTGCCGCCGTCCATGAGTACTTTGGTGAGTCAAAAGCCATCCAAAATTGGACTGAGGACCAGTGCAGCTGGTGCTCAAGCAGTTCGGAATTTAGGTTCGTCACTGGCACTGAAGGTAATAGGCGTGTGACTCCATGGATTCATTGCTACTAGATGGCAGATTTCGGTGAGGCTGCAGAGTGTTTGCTTGTGCCTATTATTTGATGCGAAGGTTTCAAAAACTGTTAATACAGTATTGTTATCCACGGGATGGTGCTCTGTGGTATTTGGGATGAGAAGATCCTCACCACTTTTGGCCACCTGCCGGAGTATCCAACATGCTCTAAGGTTGTGCGTTGGTATGGTGTCCGTTGTGCTATGAATTTTGCAGGGTCCGTTAAGCCATCCCTCCAATACGGTTCCATGCCCTGTAGAGGGTTTTTGCTTCTTTGTAATTAACTCGGGTGTCTTACGATAGTGCACCCTTTTACCTCAGACTGGATGTATATTCAGAGCCGGATTATCCCAAAAAAAATTCGGTTTTCCAGGCACTTTCCATCGCACAGTACTTTCATACTATGGACGGCAAGTCGGCGAAGCGTGATATGTCACGGTGACTTATGGCGTTAAGGATTCCCTTGACCGTGCAGTTATTGCAGAAAAGTGAGACTACGTCTTCCTCGCGGCAGTCCTTAACCTTGTTCATCACAAGGAGGAATCTGGCCCAATAATGATGTATTGTTTCATGGGGCTCTTGCCTCATGTGGGAAATATCGTTTATGTATTGGTGGGTGGGTGGTTTTGAGTCCGAACCCCTACCCGATCTGAGACCCAGGGGCCGAGGAGTTTCCGATCTTGGAAGTTCAGATTCCAGGATGTTGCCCGATGAGTCTGGCCCACTGCCTGACTCTAGATTCAGGGTTTGGGTGATGTCCTCCCATAAACGGGTATCCGGCTCGGCGAGCTCAGGAATTCGGACATAGTTAGTCCTCAAGATGGAGGATGAATCGCCGCATTTGTTCCTCCACCACCGCAACATGATGGGTGACCGGTGGAGAGTTAATCTCCCTTTGATCGGGTTTAAGCCCAATCCGATCATAGTCCGTAGCGACTCCCAAGGCGGCGATGCGATCCAAGAGCTCATTTAGAGAAGAGAGCTCCATTGGATCCATCTGATCGGCGAATTCCGAGCCGACGTGGAGGCTGTTTTCGATGACCCGAGAAGTCATCGTCGGTGCAGCAGCCGAACAGGCGGTCATGACGAAACTCCCTAGCCGGAGAGTTTGGCCGATAGCCAGGGCTCCCCCGGCGGTAAAGTTGTTTTTAACAACGAGATGAGGCATCCTTCCTTATGGCGATGTCACAGAGGAACTCTCAATGAAAGCACCAATGTCGGTGTCAAAACCAGCGGATCTCGGGTAGGGGGTCCCGAGCTGTGCATCTAAGGCGGATGGTAACAGGAGGTAGGGGACACGATGTTTTACCCAGGTTTGGTCCCTCTTGATGGAGGTAAAACCCTACGTCCTGCTTGATTATTCTTGACAATACGAGTAGTACAAGAGTTGATCTACCATGAGATCGAAGAGGCTAAACCCTATAAGCTAGCCTATGGTATGATTGTCTGTTGTCCTACAGACTAAAACCCTCTGGTTTATATAGACACTGGAAGGGGCTAGGGTTACACAAGGTCGGTTACAAAGGACGAGATATACATATCCGTATTGCCTAGCTTGCCTTCCACGCCACGTAGAGTCCCATCCGGACACGGGACGAAGTCTTCAATCTTGTATCTTCATAGCCCAACAATCCGGCCAAAGGATACAGTCCGGCTATCCGGAGTCCCCCTAATCCAGGACTCCCTAGGCACCTTTAACATTTTGCTACAACTAATTTTAGATCAGACAAAGGTTGGATTCATGCCGATTAACAAAATACATGCTGATGTAAAAATATAGTGCTATACAACAGGTACTTACATCAGCATTGGAGCACAGAGAATTCCCGCAACATATTTTTTTCGAATACAATCCCAATGAAGGAAATCTTCTATCATTTAACCTTATTTTCTAAAAGAGAGATGGGTAAGAAACATGTAGAAAATATGATCAGAATGCTATAAAATTTCATGATGCGAGGATACGCACACGCTTCTTAGAATGGAGTTGACATTCTTTTGCTGGACTGGAGCGGACTAGTTCTTTTGCCACTGGAATCTGCTATTATTAGTGGGAGTTGGGTTTCTCTATGCTAGAGCAGAATCTATGAAAAATTGAGTTTGTTTCTTATCTCCTGGCATTTGGATCTTTTGCAAAGACCTGGTTTGTAACCCTTCAGATTCTAACATAGCCGTCTTCCCCTTGCATGCCTTATATAGAAGAATGGTGCTTCAATTATAAAACATGCTACAGTAGAGATGGAATAGGTACTGAAGAATATAAGGCATGACATATTGACATGTATTCCCTCCATCCAGAAATAAATTGATGGGTCTAGGCGTATTTCAGTTCTAGATACATCCAGTTTTATCCATTTCTGCGACATGTAATCCGGACGGAGGGAGTATGATGTAAGAGCTAGGGATACGACATGACAACATAGTAAAAAAACACTGAAAACCTACTCCAGAACCAAAGTAATCAAACCCACTGATATGAGATAGTACACTCATGCTGCTCAGGATGCAAAACTACCAGGTAGTTTTCCTTACAAAAATCAACATTGTGGCCTTTAATCATACATTTTGCTACAACTAAATTTAGATCAGATAAAGGTTGGATTCATGCTGATTAACAAAATACATGCTGATGTAAAAATATGGTGATATACAATGGGTACTTACATCTGCATTGGGGTACAGAGAATTCCAGGAAGAATCTTTCCTCAAAGACGATACTAGTGCAGAAATTCTTCTATTTGTTAAGCTTATTTTCTAAAAGAGAGATGGGTAAGAAACATGTAGAAAATAAGATCAGCATGCTATAAAATTTCATGATGCAAGGATATGCACATGCTTCTTAGAATGGAGTTGACATATTTTTGCTGGACTGGAGCGGACTAGTTCTTTGGCCACTGGAATCTGCTTATTATCATTAGGAGTTGGGTTTCTCTGTGCTGGAGCAGTATCTATAAAAATTGGAGTTGGTTTATTATCTCATGGCGTTTGGATCTTTTGCAAAGACCTTGTTTGTAACCCTTCAGATTCTAACATAGTCATCTTTCCCTTGCATGCCTTGTATAGAAGAATGGTGCTTCAATTATAAAACATGCTACAGAAGAGAGATGGAATAGGTACTGAAGAATAGAAAGGCATGAAATATTGACATGTATTCCCTCCATTCAGAAAAAATGTATGGGTCTAGGCGTATTTCAGTTCTAGATACATCCTTTTTTATCCATTTCGGCAACATGTAATCCAGATGGAGGGAGTATGTTGTAAGACCTAGGGATACGACAGGACAACACAGTAAAAAAACACTAGTTGAATGTAAAACTATATGCTAGCAGAATACGTATAGAAAAAACTAAGGCAACATACACGTGTATGATTGGGAAACTAAGATGGCATTGCAACAGAGCACTAGAACAGCTCTTCAATGTAAAAAAACATGGTATGGTAGACAGATGAAGTACATACTGATGAATAACAATGCATAAGATATTCAGAAGCATGATGTCCAAATTAAGGAGATGGCATTGTGATATAGTAGAATAAAAGTACTTGAATTTTAAAACATGTTATCATGAATGGAATAGGTACTGAAAAATAGGAAGACATGACATATTTACATGCATGATCAGCATGCTAAGCACATGGCATTGCAACAGAGTAGATACACTCCAGGACATTATATGCATGTTGTACCCATATCACGGGCCAAGTTAGAGCAAGGACCATGTGGGGTGAAGAGGATTCAACATCTTTCTGCAAGTCTTCTGAAGAACTGCCTTTACATGTTCCATCATATTGGGTATCATTGACATCAAGTTTATTGGCCTTTACATTGCTCCGTGAGGTTCTTGTGGATATATCAGTGTGTGGAATTATATCTGACATGCATGGAAGAGAACTAGTAGTTAGATTTATGTAATGAGTGCATGTAGGAGACGACATAAATAGTAGGACTGGGGTTAACTAGCAGCAACATGTCTCAAAAACTAAAAGGAGAACACATATGAAGCTATAGAATATGTATCGTTTGTACTCGAGATTAACTAGATGACACACAAAAGTATTAAAGAACAACATAGGTATTACTAGAAGTGTTATAGTACTATAATCACCAGCCTGTGGGATAGCATTGGCTAATGGATGATAACTATGGAACAACGTTACCTAAAGAACAAGTATCTTAGTTGAACTATGGAACAACGTTAACTCCTGAACAAGACCCGTAAGAGATCAGCATGAATATACAGTGAAATGTGATAATCTATTTTCCATGCTTAGATGAATAACAAAGCGATAAATGTTGCACACAAGTAAGATGAGGGTACAACCTATCTGGCCGCCATCCATAGGAGTGAGCATCATGTGCTAACTTTTCGATGGCCCTGCAGTTGTTGTGGCTGTCCATGTCGGGCACGCGCATTCGATTCAGGGAACTATTGAGTGGGGACTATAGCTCCCTTCTGGTGTATGCTTCCCTTGTTGGAGCAGCTACGGTGAGTCGGAAGACGGTGTGGCTGAAGATGCATATAACGCATAATGTTAAGAACGACACATCTCTTTGATCTGAAGAAATAGACTAAGAGATCAATAGCAAGGTACGAGAGAGGTCACACGTCTGTTGACTTAGACTAAATTGGGGTCACATAATTTTATTTTATTTTGGTATTGTCCGATCTACGCCGGATGGCTTGATGGCCGTCTTGTGCCTCCCGGCTGACACTGTTAGGAATCTTCCCCGAAGAGCCAGCGACCAATGGCAGAGTAGCTTGCCTCCGCCGTCCGTGGCCCCGGTCAAAACCCCGCTCCCCGCCCCATCGCACTGTCGTGGTTGTGCTGCCCCCGGTCCAATCCACAAAGACTCCCCGTCATCCAGATCCGGCGGCGACAGTACCTTGAACCCACGCAACTCTAAGATAGCCATCTAAGTGCTGCTTCCGCGGCGAACTTGTGGCCCTGCACCCTTATGTTAGACACCAGCCAACCGGCAGCCTAGGAGCTCCGCTGCCTCGAGGGGTGTTGCTTCCCATTGGGAATCGATTGGCCCAGAATAAAAATTCAGACAACTGACGCCTGAATAAAGTGATTTGAGATGAGGGTGCGACCTATCTGGCGGCATGGTGAAGTAGGCAGGTCCAGCTGCCGAGTCAGTGAGGCCGGCCTGGTTGCAGTGGCCACCGGCGGCAGGGAAACAACGATGCGTGATGGTCGACGGCTACAGGGAAGCAGCGCTGGGAATCTGGACGGATCCGAAGTTGGAGCCGCTCCGGCGTCGTGAACAACGGCGGGGGTGAATCGCCTCCGGTACGGTTCACGCGGCCGTCATCGAGGCAACTCCAGCAACACGGAGTAAGAGGCACACGGCCCAGTGCACGACGGCAAATGGACAACGTCTCCGGCATTAGAGGGGAGAGCGACTGTGAAATTGGTGCGGTGGGGGCGCCATGGAGGAGGGGCTGAGGTTTCGTGGCTCGGGAGAAGGGAGCTTCCGGGGAGAAGGTGATTTGGCGCCCACAAGGTATGAATGGGGGGGATTGGGAGGGGAGTGGAACCATGTTTTACGGAAGCATTTGTCTGAAATGTGAGGGGAAGTTACAGTTCTACCCCTGTCTTTAGGCTTCTCGGCTTGGGTCTGTGTACTGAGGGTCGGGGATAGTAGAGTAACTTTGCTTCTCCCCAAATAGTGGGCGGGAGCGATTTCTGGCAAGGAGGGCGTGTTTTGAAATATAGTGGGCGCGAGCGATTTTGGGCTTGGAGAGCGTCTTTTGAAATAGTGGGCGCGAGCTATTTCGGGCGAGAAGAGCGTGTTTTGCCGACCATGGTTTATGACTTATTTGGCACATGTCATTCGGCCGAGGAGAAGGCGTGCTTGGATGAAGTTACGAACCTACCCTCGATGCACAACGGGCCAACTAATGTGTCTCCCACATAGGACGGTAATTTCGCGTCTCCCATTTATTTGCTCGGGCGAATTCCACCGAGCAGAGGATGTTTAATGGTTCGTTCAAAATTTGGGAGAACGAGCATCCACGTCTACCTTACCAAGTCGATTCGAATCAAATTTAGAAATATTAGCTTGCCACTTCTTTTTTAGATAGAGAGATGATGATCGGGAGTAATGTGTTTTTATATGGACGTTGCTAGTGATTTACTATATGACAAATAGTTGACCCACTCAAAAACGGGAATCAAACCGAAAATGAAATATCTCGATTCAATGAAATAGCTCGTTCACCAGTTCAAAATAGTGAACTAAATCCAAAATTGAACACCTCAATCGAATAGCATGTTGTATAGTATTATAGTACTCCATGAACATGTTGAATGTCAAATTAATGAACTTGTTTGATATACACATATATCCGTTCATGTGTGGATTGCAGTAAACATGTTCTCCAATTTAAATATTTGAATGCAAGTTTATATCGAAACATGGTTTATATCAGTCTTTGATGCATAAAACGCGACCTCCCCCTCTACCGGACTCCTGCTCTCTCTCTCTCTCTCTCTCTCTCTCTCTCTCTCTCTCTCGCCGACAATCTTCAATTATGTCGCACGCATCCAACACACAAACCTTGTTGGTCCTCTCTCTTTCTCTCCATCTCTCTCTTTGTGTGTGTGCATGGGGGGGTCTTTCTAGTTCGCATGCATATATACTCCATCTATAGGTCACTCTCGCACACTATGTATGATTCTCTAGTCCAAGCTAGATATCTTGGGTGCACTCATCGTACGCACACAAATTCCTTGGCTCGTTGGTCGTAACTCTCTCATGCATCACTCTGTGGTCTCGGAGCTCTTCCCCCTCTCTCTCAAACTCTCCATTTACCTGGGTCACACATACACATGCATATCTCAATTGCACTCGATAGGCCCATCTAAAACTCTATCTCTCTCCCGCGTTTTCTCTCCATCTCACCCGCACACACACACACACACAATCTCATGCCTAGCTAGCCAAGTATGATGGTCTCTCACTCAATTGTAGGCACATGCAGTCCCCCCTATATGTATATGACTAGCTAATCTTAGTCTCCATCACAAACATGTGCATGGTCTATCTCGATTTCTCTCGGGGCATCTTTCTATTGCGCACGCACCTCCCTCGATCTCCCACCCATATAGTCCCCTCACGATCTCGAGGGGGTCTCTCTATCACAAACACACCCTCTCGCCCTCCCCATGCGTCCATGTTCTCCATGTGTCCCTCTCGACCTTTGTTCCTTGTTGACCAGACCTCTATTGGACATGTGCTATAGGGGTGTCTCTCTCCGTTGCAAACAATCACACACTAGCTATGTTTGTGTATCTCCTCGCCTCGCTTTTCTATCTTGGAGATGCATGCGTGAAATGTTTGCCTAAGAAACGAAAAAACACACTCTCTCTCTAATTTATCATTTGTTGTTACTTTCTCTTTCACACACATACTCTTTGTGCACACTTACTCATTCTCCTTCACACGCACTTGATCCCTCTCAACTTAGGCACTCTCCTTGGTCCATAGCATATTGATTCATCGAAAAGTCAAACATCACAAAGTTTGACCATGTACATGGAGAAAAACAATTACATCTGGAACGGCAAACATATACCATTAGATTCACCATGAGATGTAGTTTCGTATAATGTATCTTTGGTATTGAAGATATAAATAACACTTGTGTAAACCTGATAAAAGATTCCAAAGTTTGACTTCTAAAAAAATTACATGCACTGCATTATCGAGCGGATGGAATATCTCTTTCCCCCTCTCAGCTATCTGACGCACCACTCAGCCTTATCGGGGCTCCTCAATCTCTCTCAAACTTTATATCTCCCTGGTTCACATATACACATGTCTCGCTCACGCTATACATATAGACCCATCCAACACTCTCTGCCCTTGTTCTCTCTCTATGTGACACACACACCCTAATAAGTACCGTAATCCCTCACTCCATCACAGGCGCAAGCACCCCCCTAAGTATGATTATTTCTCACCAGCCATCAGGAACACACGTATTGTCTCCTTCCATCCATACGTCTATCTCGATATCTCTCGGGGTATCTTCTATCACGCACACACGTTGTCACTCAATCTCCCACCCATGTAGTCCCATCACGATCTCCAGGGGATCTCTCTATGACAAACATACACTCTCTCCTCCCCATGTCTGCATTTTCTCCGTACGTCTCTCCTGACCTCTCTCCCTTGTTTGACAGACCCCTCTTGGCCACGTGCTAGGGGTCATGCTCTCTCGGTTGCAAACAACCACACACTATCTCCTCACCTTGCTTCCATTGTCGAAGATGCATGTGTGATATGTTTGCATGAGACACACACGTTTTTTCTCGACTTTTATCGAGTGTTGTCCATGTCTCTTTCACACACGCACACACACTTTTTCACTCACTCTTTCTATTTCACGCTCTCTCTCTATCTCTCTCTAGTTAGGAACTCTCTCACGTCCATAAGCATATGGATGTTTTGAAAAGTCAAACCTCAGAAAAGTTTGACCAGGTATATGTGGAGAAAAACATTTACATCTGGAAAGATCATTAGATTCATCACAACATGTACTTACTTCATACTATCATTTATCTTTGGTATTGTAGATATAAGTAATTTCTAAACTTGGTCAAAGTTTCAAAAGTTTTACTTATAAAAAAATGTTGGAACTACATTATCGAACAGAGGGAGTAGCTCTTTCTCTCTCTCTCTCTCTCTCTCTGCTATCTCTCACGGGCCTCCCCTCTCACACGAACACTCTATACCGACGGATTGTACGCTCACTGTGTCAGCGTATAGCTCCATATATTGTTTAGTTGACCGGTCAACAAGTCCACATGCTGCCTTGTCAGGTTGTGTTTTGTATCTTTGTGTGCTGGCCCATGTGGCAGTGGGTGAAAATAAGTAAACAAAAGGTAGTACCCCGCACGCTAGTAAATTGAGGGTGCATTGAGGACACACTTCTTCCGCGTGGAGGACGCACTCGCGCACAATTCACCACTGCGTGGCGGCATGCACAGAAGGATGCACTCGCGCACACCCAGCACACAACACACACCAGCACACGTGTACACCGGCGTCGCCACCGGTTGAGATGGACAGCGAGGCCACCAATAAGTGGAGGCGGCTCGAGCCAAAACCGCATCCGGAAAGCCTGGACTTCATCAGCAGCCTCCATGACGACATGATGTTCGTCATCATCGGCCTCCTCCCCACCAAATCTGCCGTGCGGACCGCCCTGCTCTCCCGGCGGTGGCGCCCCCTCTGGCGCCGTGTCCCCCTCAACCTCACCGTCGATAGCTGCCTCTGCGACGGGGATTTCAAACGCATGGCCACAGTCTCCAAGATCCTTTCAACGCACCCTGGGCCAGCTAGAGGCCTTAACATCCGCATGTTTAGTACCAACTGTAAGGTCCAACCCAAGTTCGACGAATGGTTCTTATTCCCCGTCCTAGATCAGCTTGACGAGCTCAACTTTGAAGCTGGATGATGTCGCTCTCTGCCGCCGTCAACGCTCTGCCTCGCGCCAACGCTGCACCGCGCCAACTTCAGCTCCTGCTATCTTCCCCAGATTAATGCCGCGCCCGCCCTTCTTCTCCGTCAACTCAAGCAGCTCGACCTCTTCGACGTTGTCATCTCGAAGAAGGCTATGGAGCACCTGCTCCGCAGCTGTACTTCAATCGAGTACCTTCGTCTTGAGCAGATCCATGGGTTCATTAGCCTCCACATCGCCTCGACGAATCTCCGATGGATTTATGTGTCTTGCTTGCCCTGCAACAGGACATCAATTGGGAAGAGATCACTCCAGCTGTTCCACGTTATGGTCGTTGAGAATGCGCCTTTCCTTGAGAGATTGCTTGTATTGGATCTAGAAGGTCCAACAAAAATCAGGGTCATTGACGCGCCGAAATTGACAGCATTGGTGCACTCGTCTGCCAAATTCTCCGAACTCTTTATTTGATCCATAATCATTCAGGTACAGCACTCATCTTCTTCTCCGTCTTCTTGAAATTCATAGTTTTAAATTTCTTCTTGATGTATTTACGACGGTCTTCCAGAAAATGATTCCCACAAGCTTGACCCAGTCTATGCACACAGTGAAGATCTTGGCAATAAAATCTATCGGCACCAATCTGGATCAAGTTGTTGGATTCCTTACATGCTTTCCGTGCACGGAGAAGCTACTCATCGAGGTGAAACTTCTTTCCTATTAGTAAACGGTAATCACAACATAGCTCAAAATTTTCGTAATTTTCCCAAATTACGATGACAAGTGCAGTGTTCAAAACTGCATCTACGCACTGCACCAAAAGAAATGTTTTTAGTATTTTTTTCTCATGTGATCACCTGCATCGTTTTTGTTGTTGTACTACTATAGTATCCTAGGCCATTCATAGTGGAAAGTAACTTAGACTACTCCAGTAACTCTATGGATACCCTAAGAGCAAGTACTACCTCCATACTTGTGACGCCCCGAGACCGTTGCGCCAGGTGTCTTCCAGTTATTCGCCGTCGTTTCCATGTCATTCGCTTGCGTGTTGCATCTTGTCATGTCATCATCCGCATTGCATTTGCATGTTTTCGAAACTTGCATCCGTCCGGGTCTTCCAGTTCCGTCTGTTGTCCATTCTGAGCCCAGACACACTTGCACGCGCCTGTGGCACGTCCAAAATATTATTTTATAAGTGGCCGCAAAATGTTCTCGGAATGGGTTGAAAGTTGGCATGCGGTGTTGTTATGTTGTCAGTAGGCCGCCTGCCAAGTTTCATCGCATTCGGAGTTCGTGTGATGCCCCAACGGATAACTATAGCGGTAGTATAGCCGGTCAAACGTCGGACGTTTTCGGTCTCCGGAAACAGTCGCCGGACCTCTCTCTCTCTTCTCTTCTCTCAGCCCAAGCCTTTCAGCACAGTCCACTACGTACCGCCAGGTCCAATCTAACCTCTCTCGTCAGCCCGCGGCCCTCCTCGCGCGCGCGTCCGAAATCTGTCCCGAACCCGACCCGCTCTGTCATTACCAACGGGTCCGGATCATCCCCAAACATCTACAAAACATCACCGGTTTCCCATTTCGACTCTCTAGCCTATTTATCCGGGACCGTCCGATTAAGATCGGAGGGTCCTATTTAGCCCCTAACCAAAAACCCACGTGCTATTTATAACAGTCTGAACCCTAGGCCCTACCTGTCCAATCCAACTATTCCATTCCATCCCGCAGCCGCCGCCACTCCACCAAATCCCCCTCGGGATCCAAGCCTGCAGCCAGCCTCTCTACTTCCCTTGTTTGCAGCATCAGACCAACCGAAGCCGCACCCGATCCAGATCCTCTACCGCCTCCGACCATCTCCCTAGATTCGCGCCTCCTCGCTTCCTCCATCCATGGAGACTAGCTCCTCCCGAACCAAGGTTGTGCCCCTGCTTCCTTCCCTCTTCCTCGAGTTCTCTCTCTCTCTCTCTCTCTGTCGCTCAAATTTCTCTTTGTTGTCTTTGCCCCGCAGGACGTCACGGATGCACGAGCTCGATCCTCGCTCGCTCGCGCCTTCGTCTTCGACCCTGCGTCCCTGCCGAAGCCCGCGCCAAGTCCCTGTAGAGCCGCTGACCAGATTAGGCCGTCCCCGTGTCATCCCTGTCGCCAAATTCGTCGCCCGCAACAGCGCAGCCACCCCGTTCCCTTTCTTCACCGGAGTTCTTTGCCGCAAGACCCTTCCTCGAGGAGCGTCGCCGCCATGCTGCCCGGTTCCTCTCGCGTCAAGCCCGCTGGTAGTTTTCGCTGTCGCCGTCGCTTCCTGTCGAGCAGAGGGCGCGCCTCCTTTGGATCAAGCACCGCCGCTCCAATGCCCGCTGCGATGACTGGATCGGTGCCGCTCCAGCCCGCCGCACCTGTAGTCCACCGCCGTCGCCAAGTCCCTCGCCTCGCCGCCCCTTTGCCCCGCTCGCCGAAGTTCGGCTCCTAGCCGCCGCACCCCTGCTTCCTCTGTGCTAAAGATGAGCGAGTACTTTTCTGCATCGAGCTGCGCTGCACGAGCGCTCGCGTTAACCGTGTGTGGGCCTCCTCTTGCAAAGCCTCAAGGCCCAGCCGAAGCCTGCCGGCCTCTCCCCTCTCCACCGACTTGGGCTTGGCCTAGTGGTGAGCAGTCGCCCACCTTCCCCTGTGCAGTTGGGCCTGCCAGTTTCGGCCCATAGATTTTTTTTCCTGCGCTGCGTTTTCAATCTTTTATTCCAGCATTTCTAGTTTTGCAGAAAACCCCCCATACTCCATGCATATTAAAATTCAACAACCGTGCATCATATGTAAAAACATTATGTATGAAAAATGCTTAGAATTTTGTGTAGATTAATAATTTGCAACTTTCATGAATGTTTGACATGTTTAAAATGTTGTTTGGTGAAATTTGCTCCTATGCCATGTTAAAATGCTTTAATTCATACCAAATCTAATAAACTTTATATGTAAATGGGGTAGAAAAATGCAAAGTTTAAAATGGTGGCTTTACTTTGCATGTTTAACAACTCTAAAATTTGGTTCAGGGCAGATCAGTACCAAACCTAAAATTATGCACATGAGGATTTTCCAGAATTGTTGTTTGTTATTTCCGGCCTCATTTAAACTTGACTAGATAGTTAGTTTAATCATGCTTCACCTCTTGCCATGTTAATCAACATTTTATATTGTTCGGTACATAAACGAGATCGAACTAAATAAGTCATGTGGTGTTTCGTCAATATGCAACTCGTTGCATATTGAGCTCCACTTAATTTGTAGGATTGTTTGTGCATTTTGCCATGTCATGCCTCTTTAAACCGGACATGCATCATACTTGGTTGTGCATCATGCCATGATTATGTGATGGTGGTTTACTGTGTTGTTTGCTTCTTTCCGGTGTTGCTTCTTCAGGTTAGTTCCGATAACGCCGCGTTTGTGAGGATCCGTTCGACTACGTCTGTTTGTCTTCTTCATGGACTCGTTCTTCTTCCTTGCGGGATCTCAGGCAACATGACCATACCCTCGAAATCACTTCTATCTTTGCTTGCTAGTTGTTCGCTCTATTGCTATGCCGCGATACCTACCACTTGCTATATCATGCCTCCCATATTGCCATGTCAAGCCTCTAACCCACCTTTCCTAGCAAACCGTTGTTTGGATATGTTACCGCTTTGCTCGGCCCCTCTTATAGCGTTGCTAGTTGCAGGTGATGATGGAGTTTGTTCCTTGTTGGAACATGTTAATTTTTAGATACTATTATTATATCTCGTTTACTTTAATACATCTATATACTTGGTAAAGGGTGGAAGGCTCGGCCTTATGCCTGGTGTTTTGTTCCACTCTTGCCGCCCTAGTTTCCGTCATACCGGTGTTATGTTCCTTGATTTTGTGTTCCTTACGCGGTTGGGTGTTATGGGAACCCCTTGATAGTTCGCTTCGAATAAAACTCCTCTAGCAAGGCCCAACCTTGGTTTTACCATTTGCCTACCTACCACCATATACCTTCCCTTGGGTTCTGCAGACTCAAGGGTCATCTTATTTTAACCCCCCCCTCGGGCTAGTGCTCCTCTGCATGTTGGTCCGAAACGGGCAACCTGCGGGGCCACCTCGAGGCAACTTGAGGGTTGGTTTTACTCATAGCTTGACCTATCCGGTGTGCCCTAAAAACGAGATATGTGCGACTCCTATAGGGATTTGTTGGCACATCGGGTGCCTTTGCTAGTCTTGTTTTACCATTGTCAAAATGTCTTGTAACCGGGATTCCAAGACTAATCGAGTCTTCCCGCTAGAAGGAATATCCTTCGTTGACCGTGAAAGCTTGTGATGGGCTAAGTTGGGACACACCTGCAGGGTTTTGAACTTTCGAGAGCCGTGCCCGCGGTTATGGGCAGATGGGAATTTGTTAATGTCCGGTTGTAGAGAACTTGAAACTTAACTTAATTAAAATGAATCAACCACGTGTGTAGCCGTGAGGCTCTCTTTTCGGCAGAGTCCGGGAAGAGAACACAGTCTCGTGTTATGCTTGAACGTAAGTAGTTTTAGGATCACTTCTTGATCATTATAGCTTCTCGACCGAGCTTTGCTTCTCTTCTCGCTCTCATTTGCGTAAGTTAGCCTCCATATATGCTAGTGCTTGCTGCAGATCCACCTCACTACCTTTTCCTACCCATAAGCTTAAATAGTCTTGATCACGAGGGTGTGAGATTGCTGAGTCCCATTAGCTCACAGATTACTTCCAAAACTAGATGCAGGTGTTGACAATGCCAATGCAGGGGACGCTACCGAACTCAAGTGGCAGTTCGACGAGGATTCGGGACGTTACTATGTGTCTTTTCCGGACGATCAGTAGAGGAGCCCAGTTGGGGCGATCGGGGATCTACGCATTTGGGGTTGCCTTTATTTTTGTTGGTTCCGTAGTCGGACCTTGATTGTATTCTGGATGATGTAATGCTATATTTATGTATTGTGTGAAGTGGCGATTGTAAGCCAACTCTTTATCTCTTTCTTATTCAGTACATGAGATGTGTAAAGATTACCCCTCTTGTGACATGCCTACTATGCGGTTATGCCTCTAAGTCGTGCTCCGACACATGGGAGATATAGCCGCATCGTGGGTGTTACAGTCCTGGTTTACTCTTCCTATTTTGTAGTATCAAAATTTGACCATAGATTTAACTGACAAAATGTTAATGCATGTCACTAATAACTATACCGTTGGATTCGTATTGGAACATAATTTCAAATGGTGTAATTTTTAGTGACATGCATTGGCATTTTCTTACGTAAATCTATGGTCAAAATTTTATACTAAATAAGAGGTAGTACAAAAGTGGGCTATAATGACCCTCCACTATGTAGGCCAAAACATGTGCCAAATTCACTTGTGATGCATTTGGAATCGATTCCCCTCCATTGCTCACATGGTGCCCCAATCTAGATCACCTACTTTGCTCCGGTGCCAAATTAACTCACGCAATGAAAACACACTTGCGTGGGAGAGAGAGAGGACTGAGGCAATAAAAACACTTGTTTGGGAGAGTGAGAGGCTGGTGTAGTTGGTTTGATTGATTTGTGTATACATGTGGGTTTGTGTGCACAGTGGTGCCAACTCTCTCACATCGCAAGAGCGGTGCCAAAATCTTTTGATTTGACATCGATGCATATTATGAGGCATACTTTTGCGAAATATGGCATCGGCCACATAGTGGAAGGCAACAAATGCCCAAGATCTTCACGTACTCCTAGGTAAATGAGAGGAAAGAGAAAGAGAGAGAGAGTGAAAAATATCACTAGCCAGCCAACCCTATCGTATGAGCGAATGATATTGGTACCTCTTGATGACACGACAATCTTATACAGCCAGCTACTCTAATATATTCTCTTCTTTTGCAGATAAAAAAGACCCGAAAGTGGAAAATGTGCTGCAATATAACAATCCCATCGAATGCCTTCATCTCCATCTTACAGAAATTGATTTGCTCGACTACCGAGGAGGCACATCTGAGATTAAATTGGCCAGGTTCTTTGTTCTGGAGGCAAGTGTGCTCAAGGTAATGAGGTTTGGCATTCTCTGGCGCAACAATGAATGGCGTGCTGATCACCGCAAGCGTCTAAGCCTAAATGACCAAGTCTCTGCAGAAGCTGAAGTTGTTTTTGAAACATCAAGTGGCCAGAGACTCAAAAACTTATTTGCCCATTAGTGACTTGTCAGGGAGGTGGATTTTAGTTTGTACGATAATGCTGCATCCACCTAAAGTAACGGAAGTTCTTACGTAAACTTCCTAGTAATTCCCTCTTCATAGGTGCAACATTACTCCTAACATTTGTAATATCAGTTTGAAACTTGTAATATTGCCGTGTCCTATTCCTGCGTTTTCAAAATCCTGCGAATCAAACAGGTCCTGAGTTGGTGATGATGTTGTGCCTGCCATCTTTCACCAATAGCAGTTGGATCTAGATCTGACGCATACAAACCAAAATTCTCCAGTTTTGCAAAAATATGCCCGCACTTGTTCCCTATTTACAAACAACTCCTTGTCTCTCACAATCAACCTTATCTCCTCCCCACCACATCTAGAAGGCCATGGGAAAATCTGGCGCGATGGCCGTTGCCGGCGCTGTCCACCCCCCCCCCCCAATTTTGGTGTTCCGTGCAATGCACGGGCATCTATGCATGGTAAATTATGTCGAACACGGCTAGTTGTAAGCAGGCTAGGTCTACAGCCATGATGATAGTGACTGCATACGGTGAGGCTGACTATGGTATGCTGAACACGGCGCCTATACTCAGGTCTCATCTCCGGCGTAGGGTCTTGTCACTTCACTATGAGGAGCAGCACGTAATAATTTGACCAATGGGTAGTACAGTGCTACTACATTGGTAGTACTACTACTACTAGTAGTAGTACTAGCACCACCGTCTGGATTTAGTAGTACTACCACGTCCATCTGGATTTAGTATTTGACTAGCAATATCTAGTAATGCATGTCACAAAAAATGTAATACTCCCTCTGTAAATAAATACATGGTGTATTGTTTTATTCCTATCGGCGAGATAACTTAATGTCTTTTTGCTACTTAATAGGATTACATGCAATAGACTAACCACTGCATGTGATGTTTGGTAGTCTCAAGTCATTGAAAGCATGCATGGGCACGGAGGGGGACGCGACTTCATTGACTTAATGCACCTTCCTTTTGGTGTATGACATGTGGGTGCAACGGGTGGCTAGCCAACCTCTCATACAGCCAAAGGCAGGAGCAGTAGAGGGGCGAGGAGTAGATGGCCAACACGCACGTGAATTCAACACAGTCTGCACTTCTCATATAAAGGCTCCCGCTAGTCCAATCTATGAAATGTTATGCACCTACGCACCCAAGGGCAAGAGTGATCACTCCAATCACAAGATCAGTTGACTAGAAGCTAGACCCATGGAGGCGATGAGCACGAGCATCAGCCGACTGTGCTAGATGGTCCACAACGCCGGCCTGCGGCCCGGCACCGAGGAACGTCTCCAGGTTGTGCTTGAGGCTGCCAGGGCGAGGGGCCGCTTGGACGACAGCTTCGTCTCCTTGTTCGACGAGGTCCTCGTCGGCTTCCTCGACAAGTTCACCGTCGTCAAGAAGCTCGCGGACGACCTTGACGTACGCCTCTAGCCCATGTGCCCAGGCTCTGTGATGCCTGCCACCCTCAATGGCCTCTATGGTGACAACCTCTTCGACGCACTGGTGGCCCTGCGACTGCCCGCCGTCGCATCGAAGAATGTCCACCTCGAGGTTGCGCTCGCCACACAGCGCCTGGCGCAGCAAGACACCATCGACATAATCACCCACGTCTACGCACAAATCGTCCACAAGGAGTACTACATGCAAGAGGAGGACGATAGGACGCTGGCCTTCTTGGAACGTAGGGCAACCTTGGACGGCATTGTTCAGAAGCACATTGAGCTTGCCGCCAACGCCGTAGCTCCTCACACGTCGGTTGGTGACCCGGTGCACTAGGGCGTGAGGATGTCGTTGATGGATCTGTCTGTATCTTTATCTTTCCGTCAAATCCATGTAGTAGTATATGGTACTACTAGTAATTATCTTACCTTTCGCATCAACTTCATAATTTTCCTACGTACTTCATGCATGAACCGCGCCAGAACCAAACTTCTCATTACTCTAGGGAAAATCGTTATTTCTATCTATCGGTCGCGCCATGGAGCAGAACCAAATTTTACAAGTTACAAGTTCAAAAGGAAAAGCATGCCGTGTTCGCGTCGCACCCCCACATGGTTGGTCCGTCACGCCGCTCAAGCGGGAATGCGTGTTGTGTTGCATTTTCACTTACAAGTGGGCCGCAGTTGAGCAAACCGACTATCGGCAAACCCCCACCCCGCCCACCACGCAATTGCTGAGAAAACAGGAGGGAGAAGAGATGGATATAGCATGGACTCCAAGAAAATTGTTGTCGGATGGGACTCGTGTGGGTGGCGTGTGCCGTACTGCTAGACATGAATGCTAGTTATGGCCCATGCCACCCCTCTATATCGAGGTGCTGGTTACGTAGAACAAATTTCCTGGAGTCTGTGCTCAGCCCGCCTCTATCTCTCTTCTCAGCCAGTCAGCAGACGCGCGGAGCCCATCATATGTTTGCTCATATGCGGTCACACTTGTTAGTGAAAACGCAAGAGGACCCACTAAACCTGCACATCTTTCACCTTGACGTGCTGGTGATGAAAAACAAATCCAATAAAGATCTTTGGTGGCCATTTTTGGAGTTACTCTAGAGTAGTAAGATTCTATTTACAGTTTAACCCAAGATGCACATCACGTGGCTTCAACTACCACTCTATTTTCTTGCATGACATGACCTGGATGTTGGATGTCCCACGTGTCGGCAAAAGGAGGAAGAACTCGACCAAATCTTCGGATGTGCTATCGGATTAGACTAGTTGTGCTAACTTAAAATTTTATTGTGTAGAATGGATGCGAGTTTTGGTATTGGGAAGAAGAATGCAATGATATATTGATAGAGCACAATTTAGTAGATGTTCTAGCACTTTTAGCTAGCATAGAGGCTAGAGATGAGACTAGTGCACTTGTTGATAGAATAGAGGTTAGACACGTCTACTTCTTTACACTCGAAGAAGAAAGAAGCACGCAGGATCGAGCCTCCGCAGATCAACAATGAATGCATCGAGAAGGCACTAATCCAACTTACAGGAGCAGTTATGGAAGTTGGATATCTTCTAAAATGTATTCGTGTGGTTCTTCTTTTTCTAGTCAAAATTTTGGTGATGTATTTACATGTACCAGAAAATCAATGATGAAAAAAAGATATGTGTTTGCAAAGAAAAATGTACGTGGCCGGGATGCGTCCGCGCGTTCGGCGCACGGCCACCGCATCCGAGAAATGGCCTGGACACGACCCCATTTCCCTACCCAAACGGACAGAACCCGGGCAAAATGGAGGTCCGTTTGGGGTCGTGCGTTGGAGTTGGCGTTACAAGTGGGACCGCAGTTGAAGAAACCGACTATCGGCAAACCCCCACCTTGCCCGCCACGCGATGGCTGAGTTAGAGAAAGGACGAGGTTGAAGAGATTGCTGTAGCACCGACTCCAGCAAATATGGTGTTAGATGGAAGTCATGCTGGTGGCGTGTGTCGTACTCCTGGACATGAATGCTTGTTCTGGCCCATGCCACCCTACTACTACTACTACTTATAGTAGTAGTATCGAGTATTCGAGGTGTTGGTTACGTACAGCGAACACATTAACATATGGCCCACCTCACACTGTGGCCAAATTTCCTGGAGTTTGTGCTAGGTTAAAAAGTGTTCTTTGTGAGGATGGGTGGCTGGTCTCAAGTTTAAAACTTGTTGTATTACGTACGTAGACGTACAGATAGTGCAGCATGTGAAGCTAGTACAAATAGTGTACTATTGTTGATTGGCCTCATCTGATAACCTGTTGCAATGCACATACAATTATGTATTCGGAAAATATTTTTTGCCTCGTCGCAGCACCCACTCAAAGAAGTGACTCGAAAGCCATTCATAAATTTAGTAGGTTTATCACAGGCATAACATTTTATTACATACAACAGGTCATCAACCCACAAAGACAACGAGGATACATTATAAATACTAAAGTTTTCATCACACAACAAATAACAAGCAATGAAATGAACTTCAACTCAACCAATCCTCGGCGTTGGAAACACTTGCTTTGAACCACAAGTGATTCTCTAGGAATGGCCAGCTATTGTAAATCTCGAGACCAACGCAGGACTGATCATCCAGGCTGAAGTGACCTACTATATCACGACCAGGGTAGGGAACCACCACAATGTCCGACGTATAGATACAGTTGCTTCTCATAAATGGTTGTAACATTGTGTCAACAGCAGTTGGATCGCCTTTCACCATCATTGGATAGTTTTGTCCAAGGAAGAGCGAGTTTGCTCCAAGACTATCAATACTATACCAGGGAGAAGGTGTTGGCTCTAGCACAGTAGTATCCATCCCGAATACCATACAATGGGTGTTGGAATAGGTCCGGAGAGTGCGACCATGCGAGACAACACCTGCTTCATTAGTAGTAACATCAGCAGTGGGTTGTATATAGACAAGAAGGGGTGATCCATCGGAAGTTGCCAGGCGCCACTGAGTATATCGGCCCTCCTCGTCCTCATCTCCTCCTTGGTTATGAAAATTTTCAAGTATAGGTGGTGGAATGTCCACATGACCTTGGAAACACAAGAAGAAGGTTAATTAGTAGAGAAGGGAAACTTGCTAACTCGCATGCATGTGGATGAAATGATTATAATTATGATGGAAGACAAACGTACCGAAACTACGAGGATCCCATGCAAAAACAATGCCACAAGTGGTGGCAGCAAACACAAGACCCTCGTATTCAATTGCATCACAGTACACATCCGTGTATAGAAACTGATTTTTGAGCAATATCCATCCAGTCGAACCACGAAGGACGACAACAAACTTGTCGAAGATAGCAACAACTTGATAGTTCTTGTAATTCCAAGAGCGGTTGGGAACTCGAGAAATTGCTATCTTCTGTAGACGACAGTCACCATGATCATATTTGAACGTACGTAGATCATCTGTGTGCTCAACCTCAGGGCACTCGGAGATTTTTGGAAGTGGAATCCGCTGACGAATGTACACATTCACAAGTTCCCACTCGCAATTGTACCCAATATAAACAACCCAATGTCCATTTGCGCCTGCCCAAGCCTTGCCCTCAAGCGATGGCATCTTAACATCATACGTATCATTATCAAGCGGCATCAACTTGCACAAGGTGAGGCTTCCCTCGTCCCCGCGCCAGTCAGCAGGGTCATGACGAAGAAGACAGGGGATATTAAACTTCTCCTGGACCCTTGGGTTCCTTGTAATGATGTTATTAGTTGAGTTGAGAATGTTCTTGAATGAACCTGCCATGCTAGCCGAGCTGATGACATCTGAAACACCCTCGATGCGGCTATATCTCCCACGTGCCGAAGCACGACTTAGAGGCATAACCGCATTGAAAGCAATGTCGCAAGTGAGGTAATCTTCACAACAACCCATGTAATACATAAGGGAGAAAGATACATAGTTGGCTTACAATCGCCACTTCACACAATACAAGAATAAAGCAATACATCATCCAGATACAATCAAGGTCCGACTACGGAAGCAAAATAAAAGAAGACTACCCCAAATGCTACACAGATCCCCGATCATCCCGACTGGGCTCCACTACTGATCAACTGGAAATGGAACAACACAAAGGACAAGATCTTCATCGAGCTCCTCCTTGAGCTTGGTTGTGTCACCTGCTCGGCTCAACGGCACCTGCAAACTAGTTTTGGAAGTATATGTGAGTCACAGGGACTTAGCAATCTCACACCCTCGCGATCAAGACTATTTAAGCTTATAGGAAGGGTAAAATGTATGAGGTGTAGCTGCAGCAAGCGACTAACATATATGGTGGCTAACATACGCAAATGAGAGCGAGAAGAGAAGGCAAAACACGGTCGAGAAAATATGATCAAGAAGTGATCCTAGAACAACCTACGTCAAGCATAACTCCAACACCGTGTTCACTTCCCGATCTCCGCCGGAAAGAGACCATCACGGTAACAAACACGGTTGATGTATTTTAATTAAGGTCAACTTCAGGTTTTCTATAACCGGACATTAAAAAATTCCCATCTGCCCATAACCACGGGCACGGCTTTCGGAAGTTCAAATCCCTGCAGGGGTGTCCCAACTTAGCCCATCACAAGCTCTCACGGTCAACGAAGGATATTCCTTCTAGCGGGAAGACCCGGTCACACTCGGAATCCCGGTTACAAGACATCCTCGACAATGGTAAAACAAGTCCAGCAAGACCGCCCGATGCGCCGACATCCTGATGGGAGCTGCACATATCTCATTCTCAGGGCAACACCGGATGAACACTACGTAGAGCTAAAACCAGCCCTCAAGTTTCCCCGTGGTGGCGCCGCAAGTGGCTCTGTTTCGAACCAACACTTAGACAAGCACTGGCCCGGGGGGTTAAAATAAAGATGACCCTTGGGCTGGCCTAACCCAAGGGAAAAAGTCTAGGTGGCGAATGGTAAAACCAAGGTTGGGCCTTGCTGGAGGAGTTTTATTCAAAGCGAACTGTCAAGGGGTTCCCATTATAACCCAACCGCGTAAGGAACACAAAATCCGGGAACATAACACCGATATGACGGAAACTAGGGCGGCAAGAGTGGAACAAAACACCAGGCATAAGGCCGAGCCTTCCACCCTTTACCAAGTATATAGATGCATTAATTAGATAAGAGATATTGTGATATCCCAACAAGTAAACAATGTTCCAACAAGGAACGATCTCCATGTTCCAACAAGGAACAAACTTCAATCTTCACCTGCAACTAACAACGCTATAAGAGGGGCTGAGCAAAGCGGTAACATAGCCAAACAACGGTTTTCTAGGACAAGGTGGGTTAGAGGCTTGGTTTAACAATATGGGAGGCATGATAAGAAAGTGGTAGGTATCGCAGCATAGGCATAGCAAAAGAGCGAGCATCTAGCAAGCAAAGATAGAAGTGATTTCGAGGGTATGGTCATCTTGCTTGAAATCCCGCAAGGAAGAAGAACGAGTCCATGAAGAAGACAAACAGACGTAGTCGAACGAATCCTCACAAACGCAACGTTATTGGAACCAACCCGAAGAAGCAACACCGGAAAGAAGCAAACAACATAGTAAACAACCACCACATGAACATGGCATGATGCACAACCAAGTATGATGCATGTCCGGTTTAAAGAAGCATGGCATGGCAAAGTGCACAAGCAACCCTACATATTAAGTGGAGCTCAATATGCAACTCCGTTGCATATTGACGAAACACCACATTCAAGTTATTTAGTTTCGATCTTGTTTATGTACCCAACCATATTAAATGTTGTTAAACATGGCAAGAGATGAAGCATAATGAAACTATCCAACTAGGCAAGTTTAAATGAGGCCGGAACAACAAACAACAAGTCCGGAAACTCCTCATGTGCATAATTTAGGTTCTGGTACTGTTCTGCCCTAAACCATATTTTATAGTTATTAAACATGCAAGATGATGCCACCATGTTAAACTAGGCAAAATTCTACCCCATTTACATATAAAGTTTATTAAAATCCGAGTAACGGTTATTTAGTTATGAATTAAATCATTTTAACAAGTTATTTAAGCAAATTTAAACAAACATCATTTTAAACATTTTAGACATGGATGAAAAAGACATATTATGAAACTAGATGAAAAACTAAGCATATTTCATATATAAATTGTTTTAATCTGATGCACGGTTGAGAAGTTATTAAATGCATGAAGTATGAGGGTTTTTCTGCAAAACTGTTTAACTGGATAAAAGAACAAATTCGCAGACGCTAAGAAAACACAGGCGGGCCGAAACTTAGGCGGCCCAACAGTGCAGGGGAGCTCGGGCTGGATGTGCTATCACCATGGGCCAGGCCCAGTTTGACGGTGAACAAGGGGGGGGGGCTGGCGCGCTGGGCCTTGGGCCTGGCCGGTGGAGCAGCGGCTCGCGCGCTGGGCCTCACGCAGCGCTGCTGGCTGGATCTGACGATGGGAGGAGGCGCGGTCAACGCGACGCAAGCAACAGTAGTTCGAACAGGGAAACGAGGGAACGACCGCAGGAGGACTTGGCGCGGCGGCTTGCCGGTGGTCTCCAGGCGACGAAGGGCGACGAGGAGGAGGGCGCGAGGCAGGGGCCTTGGCGCGACGGAAGGCGAACTTGGCTTGAGGGAACTCCGGCGAGGAGGCGTCGGAGATGGCTGGCGAGGTGCAGACAGGGCTTGCCGGCGGTGTGGCCGGATGCGGAGGTGTTCGTCCCTGGTTCGAAGAGGCGAGGCGTTGGCCTCGAACGAGGGCGCACGGTCTTGGCTATGGAGCTGCAGATGGCGGCATCCATGGCTGCATGGCCGGGTCTGCGGCGGTGTCATGGGGTCCCTGAAGACGAGAGAGAGGTGAGGGAAATCAGCCATGGCTTTGGGCGCCTGCTCCTCGTTCCCTGCAGGCAGAAGACGACGGGAGAGCGAGGTGAGCACGGGGAAGGAGAAAACAGGAGGAGACGACTGAGGAGAAGGGAGACGAGGCCGGCCTGGAGCTGCTGGTGGCTGTCGGCATGGCGCCGGTCGTTGGACGGCAGGGTGACGGGGAGGCCAGAGACGAGGCAGGAGGAAGTGGGGCGCTGCATTATGGTAGTTGGCTCACTGGGGAAACGAGGAAGAGGGTGGAGGCTTGGCTGGGGCCTCGGGCGTGAGGAGATCGGGAGCTGTGGTTGGTCGGCAGCGCAATACTAGGGAGGTTACTGGATTGGATCTGATGAAGATGGTGGTTGGCCGATTGGTGAAAAAGAGGAGGTCAACTGGGTGAGATTCCGATGGAACTAGGAGGTGGCAGCGAGATGGATGGAATGGACGGGACAGCCTAATGGTCTAGGGTTTCATCTGCTTTATATATCGCAGATAGGGATTGGGTAGGGGCTAATCTATCCCTCCAAATAAATCGAGCGATCGAGAAAAATAGACTAGGAAGTCCAATTAACAAAACGGAGATGTTTTGTTGATGTTTGGGGATGATCCGAATCCAACGGTGACGACTGCCCGGGTCGGGTCCGGGACAACTTTCGGACGCGCACGCGAGGAGGGCCGCGGGCTCACGAGAGAGGTTAGGTTGGACCTGGCAGTAGGTAGTGGGCTGTGTAGACGGTCTCGCGCTGAGAGAAGAGAAGAGACGGAGGCCCGGCGACTGTTTTCGGAGACCGAAAACGTCCGACTATAGACCAGCTATATTGCCGCTATAGTTTAACGGTTGGGCTATCAAACGAACTCCGAATGCGATGAAACTTGACAGGCGGTCTATCTACACTATAATAAGAGCGCACACCAACTTTCAACCCATTCCGAGAACATTTTCCGGCCACTTATAAAATAATATTTCGGACATGCCGCGGGCGCGTGCAAGTGTGTCTGGGCTCAGAACGGACAACAGAAAGAACTGGGGGAAACCCGGACGGATGGAGGTTTTGAAAACATGATGATGCAATGCACATGATGACATGACAAGATGCAACACGCAAGCAAAATACATGGCAACAGCAGCGAATAACTCGAAGACACCTGACACATCGGTCTCGGGGCGTCACAACACTCCACCACTATGAGAGGATCTCGTCCCGAGATCTAGAATGTCACCGGAGGGAAAACGGAAGAGAAAGAGGAGAGGTAAAGCTAAGTTGCTTCTTTGACAAACGAGTGAAACCAAAGAACCTTGAAAAGGTTAGGCCATTTCGAGAAAAGAATACAATGGAGATGAACGAAGTTGAAACCACTCCGTTAAGAAAGAGGAAAAGAAAGAACCGATTTTGGTAGCACTTCAGTTGAAAAGAGAATGAAAAACTTGATAAAATGAAAGAGCTTGAGCAAAAGGACACAACACTCCGGTTAAATGGATAAACCAAGAAAAGAACACGATCCTGACAAAACGAAAAGATGGGTTGAAGAGAGCAACATCACAATGCCTCCGGAACAAAAGTAAGAATGGAATGGAATGAACGAAGGGAAACAAGATCTTGAGGGAGCACGCTTACAAAAAATGCTATAATGGAGTTGTTGGAAAACCAACAATGAAAAGAATAAGCTTGATATGGTCTTATGGAATATATCTCAAATATATGAGGTGACAACCTGCCACTGACGGAAACGATAGATTGGATTGATATCCACAAGGAGAACGAGAAACTATTTCACTGGGAGGATGAAAGAAGAACTTGGGTCCTTTATAAGCACCATAAATAGCAACAATCCTTAGGGAAAAGCTTTAGGTGAAATATAACCCAAGATAATTGCAATGAAGAGATTGATGGGTTTAAATACCTCATTCTTAATAACATGTGAATCATGAAACATGAACTCAAATTATTAAGAATGACATAATACCACCTCCGATAATATGGTAGAAAGAACTTGCACTCCGGATTGCAAGATGAAAATTGCTTGAGTTCCTCTGAAAAGAATCTCGATGAAAACTTCGACAAGGAATTAACTCCTTGATGAACCACCATGTAGAACCTTCATGAAGAACTCTGGTAAACAAAGGAATAACGAAAATAAAAGAAGTTGGAAACACAAGGTGAAACCTCGTAATGATTTAGATGGATCTCCATGATAATTAGAGCTTGGAACTCCGGGAAAGAAAAACGAGCACTTGAAACCAAGAATTTAATCATCGTGAACAAACTCCGGAAGAAAAGATTAACATATGGATGAAACAAGAATAAGAATTAAATTATGCGTATCCTTCACCAATTAAATTGATGACAAATAATGGATTTGGTACACTACTTATTCTCGTAGAAAGGATTAAGATAGATATAGCGCAAACTTGAGAAGGTCTTCAACGAATCGCCGGTCGGGATTGGAAAGAACGAATGAATTGATATGGTAAACGAAGGAAGAGAATCCTGAATGAAACACCGTAAGAATTAAAAAAATGAACGAAGAGAAGATAAAGAAACACCGTGAGGAATTAGCAAATGAATGAAGACGCTTGAGAGGATTTAGATACAAGTGAATGAAGGGATCACAAACTGATTAGAGGATATTTGAACGATGCACCGGTAAGATTTAGAGAATGATAGCTGAAAGGTGAGAAAGAATAAATCTGAGATGATGGGCTCCGGATGATTAAACTGAAAATACTCCTGAATTGCTCCGGATAGGTGGAAATAATTCTCACAATAAAAAATAATTACGAGAGGATGACATCAAGCTAGAATGACGAATCTTGAAGAGAATGGAGCAAGATTGAGAGAAAAATCTTCTTCGGTCTTCAAAATCTGAAAATGACGATGAGAAACACCAACAATAATTGTAGAGCCACTCCAGAATGAAGAATAGAAAGGTTGATCCAACGATCAAAGAATTTGAAAGATCAAGGAGAAAGGCATTTAACTGATGATAACTCATTCTTACGTCAAACTTGGAAAAGAATTTGAGAGTAACAACGGGAAAATAAGAAGAGTCAGGTAAGATCCTGGGAAAAGACCTGCGGGTTAGGGCCCACTCAAAAGAAACATCGTAGAACGATTAAAAAGAGAGAAAGAACTAGTTGAATTAAATGACTTGAATGAGGGAACATCCTCAAAAGAGCTTGAACGAATGTAGAGTGGAAACACGAATCTCGAGATATCTTCAGCACTCCGGAATAATTGAATAGCGAGAGGTGAATGATTAAGAATTGCACCGGCATGAGAAAGCATTGAAACGAGGAAAGGATATGATTAACAAATCTTGAATACCAGAGAAGAAAAGAATGAATAATGGTGAACTAGAAGAACATCTTCAAGGGAACCACCGGGTAAGAATAATGATAGAAAAGAATGGAGAGACTTCGCATCAATAAGATGGATACTTGATTAAGAAATATTAGTCCTTGAAGAAAAACAAGGGTGGGAGGGTGGGAAAACAAAGACAAATTGGAATGGATGAAACAAACACCGTTGAGAAGAACTGATAATTGATCTTGCGAATGTTGAAGTGATCGGATCCACTTGAAGAGAGACACACCGGTTGAACAGGATTGGCATGACAAACTCGATGATCGAGAAGGGTTAGTATTCACATAGAAATATGAGAACACCATTTAGGAAAGGTATGGAATCAACATTTGACTTCGAAGCAACTCAAATACCACAACTCAAAACAAACAAAACGATTGGCTTGCAAAATAAGCCGGAACAAACATATGATAGAGATTTCGTCCGAAGTTTTCGTGGTGGGGCCTACACGGGCTCAATCGTACAACACCATCATGTACAAGGCAGTGCACATGACATACGAAGCGTCCCCGAGTCGGCATAGCCAAGGACTCTTTAAGACACAACGAGACCACTATAAAACCAACCGTGAATAGGCGGACCACTAGACGTCGAACTCCAATTTCATATCATATATCCGTCGGAAAGATATCCTACGAGCTACTTGAATTCCCACTTATAAACTCCCGAAACTTTCCGGTTATGCAATCAGGTGTTGGGGATACAGGGGAAGCATAATATCTCACCCAAAACTAGCAAATCCTACATCCAGCTGTATCCATCCTTCAACACATAACCAAGAAACCTTCAGAAATCATTTACCTCAACCTTCAAAAAGCATCCGTTATACGAGTTATGGCAATACTCCCAAACTACCGCCCCGGTACTGGGTGGCATCGAGGTTATCTCACCAACAACTGCATAAAAGAGATTTTCGATGTCGGCAAAACTAATTTCAGGTATTCCAGAACTTCAACAATAAAATTGTGATGACAACACCTCGGAGCTCAACTCCCCGGAACACTGCCACAACCCCCAAATGACAGGAGGCACCAAGAACAATATTCTCGTCACAAAACCATCAGAATGATTCCAAGATACCCACGTGATCCTAAAAAAAAATAGTGAAAATTTGAGAAGAGAAGAGTCAAAACTCTACGTCAGGATGCCTCACCAGAGCGACGAAGGGACTGGGGAGTAAAAACAATTCCTAAACTCTCTGATATATAATTCCTAAATGACTCAAATCATTCTACTAGACTCAACAACACTAGCGATTCGATCAAGCAGGGGGCTCCTAAGGTCGGGGAAGGCTCTGATTACCAACTTGAAACACCCTCGATGCGGCTATATCTCCCACGTGTCGAAGCACGACTTAGAGGCATAACCGCATTGAAAGCAATGTTGCAAGTGAGGTAATCTTCACAACAACCATGTAATACATAAGGGAGAAAGATACATAGTTGGCTTACAATCGCCACTTCACACAATACATGAATAAAGCAATACATCATCCAGATACAATCAAGGTCCGACCACGGAACCAAAATAAAAGAAGACTACCCCAAATGCTACACAGATCCCCGATCGTCCCAACTGGGCTCCACTACTGATCAACTGGAAACGGAACAACACAAAGGACAAGATCTTCATCGAGCTCCTCCTTGAGCTTGGTTGTGTCACCTACTCGGTTCAACGGCACCTGCAAACTGGTTTTGGAAGTATCTGTGAGTCATAGGGACTCAGCAATCTCACACCCTCGCGATCAAGACTATTTAAGCTTATAGGAAGGGTAAAAGGTATGAGGTGTAGCTGCAGCAAGGGACTAGCATATATGGTTGCTAACATATGCAAATGAGAGCGAGAAGAGAAGGCAAAGCGCGGTCTAGAAACTATGATCAAGAAGTGATCCTAGAACAACCTACATCAAGCATAACTCCAACACCGTGTTCACTTCCCGGTCTCCGCCGGAAAGATACCATCACGGTAACACACGCGGTTGATGTATTTTAATTAAGGTCAACTTCAGCTTTTCTACAACCGGACATTAACAAATTCCCATATGCCCATAACCGCGGGCACGGCTTTCGAAAGTTCAAATCCTTGCAGGGGTGTCCCAACTTAGCCCATCACAAGCTCTCACGGTCAACGAAGGATATTCCTTCTAGCAGGAACACCCGATCAGACTCAGAATCCCGGTTACAAGACATCCTTGACAATGGTAAAACAAGTCCAGCAAGACCGCCCGATGCGCCGACATCCTGATGAGAGCTGCACATATCTCGTTCTCAGGGCAACACCAGATGAACACTAAGTACAGCTAAAACCAGCCCTCAAGTTTCCCCGAGGTGGCGCCGCAAGTGGCTCTATTTTGGATCAACACTTAGACAAGCACTGGCCCGGGGGGGTTACAATGAAGATGACCCTTGGGCTGGCCTAACCCAAGGGAAAAAGGCTAGGTGGCGAATGGTAAAACCAAGGTTGGGCCTTGATGGAGGAGTTTTATTCAAAGCGAACTGTCAGGGGGTTCCCATTATAACCCAACCGCGTAAGGAACGCAAAATCCGGGAACATAACACCGATATGACGGAAACTAGGGCGGCAAGAGTGGAACAAAACACCAGGCATAAGGCCGAGCCTTCCACCCTTTACCAAGTATATAGATGCATTAATTAGATAAGAGATATTGTGATATCCCAACAAGTAAACAATGTTCCAACAAGGAACGATCTCCATGTTCCAACAAGGAACAAAATTCAATCTTCACCTGCAACTAACAACGCTATAAGAGGGGCTGAGCAAAGCGGTAACATAGCCAAACAACGGTTTTCTAGGACAAGGTGGGTTAGAGGCTTGGTTTAACAATATGGGAGGCATGATAAGCAAGTGGTAGGTATCGCAGCATAGGCATAGCAAAAGAGCGAGCATCTAGCAATCAAAGATAGAAGTGATTTCGAGGGTATGGTCATCTTGCCTGAAATCCCGCAAGGAAGAAGAACGAGTCCATGAAGAAGACAAACAGACGTAGTCGAACGAATCCTCACAAACGCAACGTTATTGGAACCAACCCGAAGAAGCAACACCGGAAAGAAGCAAACAACATAGTAAACAACCACCACATGAACATGGCATGATGCACAACCAAGTATGATGCATGTCCGGTTTAAAGAAGCATGGCATGGCAAAGTGCACAAGCAACCCTACATATTAAGTGGAGCTCAATATGCAACTCCGTTGCATATTGACGAAACACCACATTCAAGTTATTTAGTTTCGATCTTGTTTATGTACCCAACCATATTAAATGTTGTTAAACATGGCAAGAGATGAAGCATAATGAAACTATCTAACTAGGCAAGTTTAAATGAGGCCGAAACAACAAACAACATGTCCGGAAACTCCTCATGTGCATAATTTATGTTTTGGTACTGTTCTGCCCTAAACCATATTTTATAGTTATTAAACATGCAAGATGATGCACGGTTATTTAGTTATGAATTAAATCATTTTAACAAGTTATTTAAGCAAATTTAAACAAACATCATTTTAAACATTTTAGACATGGATGAAAAAGACATATTATGAAACTAGATGAAAAACTAAGCATATTTCATATATAAATTGTTTTAATCCGATGCACGGTTGAGAAGTTATTAAATGCATGAACTATGAGGGTTTTTCTGCAAAACTATTTAACTGGATAAAAGAACAAATTCGCAGACGCTGAAAAAAAACACACGCGGGCCGAAACTTAGGCGGCCCAACAGTGCAGGGGAGCTCGGGCTGGATCTGCTCTCACCATGGGCCAGGCCCAGTTTGACGGTGAACAAGGGGGGGGGGGCTGGCGCGCTGGGCCTTGGGCCTGGCCGGTGGAGCAGCGGCTCGCGCGCTAGGCCTCACGCAGCGCTGCTGGCTGGATCTAACAAAGGGAGGAGGCGCGGTCAATGCGACGCAAGCAGCAGCAGTTCGAACAGGGAAACGAGGGAGCGACTGCTGGAGGACTTGGCGCGGCGGCTTGCCGGTGGTCTCTAGGAGACGAAGGGCGACGAGGAGGAGGGCGCGAGGCAGGGGCCTTGGCGCGGCGGACGGCGAACTTGGTGCGAGGGAACTCCGGCAAGGAGGCATCGGAGATGGACGGCGAGGTGCAGACAGGGCTTGCCGGCGGCGTGGCCGGATGCGGTGGTGTTCGTCCCTGGTTCGAAGAGGCGAGGCGTTGGCCTCGAACGACGACGGCGGCAGCAGGAACTCCGGACAGCAAGGGCACACGGTCTTGGCTACGGAGCTGCAGAGGGCGGCATCCATGGCTCCATGGCCGGGTCTGCGGCGGCATCATGGGGTCCCTGAAGACGAGAGAGAGGTGAGGGAAATCAGCCATGGCGTCGGGCGCCTGCTCCTCGTTCCTTGCAGGCAGAAGACGACGGGAGAGCGAGGTGAGCACGGGGAAGGAGAAAACAGGAGGAGACGACTAAGGAGAAGGGAGACGAGGCCGGCCTGGAGCTGCTGGTGGCTGTCGGCACGGCGCAGGTCGTCGGACGGCGGGGCGACAGGGAGGCCAGAGACGAGGCTGGAGGAAGTGGGGCACTACACTATGGTGGTTGGCTCACTGGGGAAACGAGGAAGAGAGTGCATGCTTGGCTGGGGCCTCGAGCATGAGGAGATCGGGAGCTGTGGTTGGTCAGCGGCGCAATACTAGGGAGGTTGCTGGATTGGATCTGATGAAGATGGTGGTTGGCCGGTTGGTGAAAAAGAGGAGGTCAACTGGGTGAGATCCCGATGGAACTAGGAGGTGGCGGCGGGATGGATGGAATGGACGGGACAGCCTAGTGGTCTAGGGTTTCATCTGCTTTATATATCGCAGATAGGGATTGGGTAGGGGCTAATCCGTCCCTCAAAATAAATCGAGCGGTCGAGAAAAATAGACTAGGAAGTCCAATTAACAAAACGGAGACGTTTTGTAGATGTTTGGGGATGATCCGAATCCAACGGTGACGACTGCCCGGGTCGGGTCCGGGACAACTTTCGGACGCGTGCGCGAGGAGGGCCACGGGCTGACGAGAGAGGTTAGGTTGGACCTAGCGATAGGTAGTGGGCTGTGTAGACGGTCTCGCGCTGAGAGAAGAGAAGAGAGGGAGGCCCGGCGACTGTTTTCGGAGACCGAAAACGTCCGACGATAGACCGGCTATATTGCCGCTATAGTTTAACGGTTGGGCTATCAAACAAACTCCGAATGCGATGAAACTTGACAGGCGGTCTATCTACACTATAATAAGACCGCACGCAAACTTTCAACCCATTCCGAGAACATTTTCTGGCCACTTATAAAATAATATTTTGCACATGCCGCGGGCGCGTGCAAGTGTGTCTGGGCTCAGAACGGACAACGGAAAGAACTGGGGGAAACCCGAACGGATGCAGGTTTTGAAAACATGATGATGCAATGCACATGATGACATGACAAGATGAAACACGCAAGCAAAAGACATGGCAACAGCAGCGAATAACTCGAAGACACCTGGCACATCGGTCTCGGGGCGTCACAACGTCGCATCGATCAATGAGTTCCCCCACCACGTTATATTTCAGATTGAGGCAAGAATAACAGGGTCGTTTCTGGCTTGTTCCCTCCATGGAGAAGACGATCGAACAATGGCAGAAGGAAGGGTGATGGCAAACGGAGGAGGGAGGAAGAGCGTGCGACAGCAGTTCCAAATTGAGAGGGAAAGGCGAAGAGTTGATGGACGGTTGCCAGTTTGCCACGGTACATGAAGAGGCACCCCAGCCTACATGTCCTTTCAGAAACTGTACAAAAGAACTCGCCGTCGTCTCACTGACATGTTGGAACGGGACCACATGTCAACGAAGCATGGTGTGTAATTTCTCATGCAAAATGCGATCTGGCCGTGTTGGCCCAAAGTGCCGTATTATTTCTTGAATTTATTTTTTAGTGGCGTGCGGTTTAGTTTTGAAGCACAACTAACTGGTACTGTTTGCAGAGAAAATATAAACTACTCTACCACTACTCCACCTCTAGTACTAGTAGTATAAAAAAGATATAGAGGATGGAGCTTCAGAGCTTTCTTGCTAAGGGCTGCCCACTTGCTTCTCACACTGTCACCCTCTCTCCAGATCTAAAAAGGCGGCCGCTCTCTCCCTCCTCACCGGTGGTCACAGATCTACCGGGGAAGAAAAGGACGTGCAGTGTTGACGCACTCATCATCGGCAAGCGAGGTCTTACACTGACGACAAGGCCGTCCTCTCAGACCTAGCACTTGCGCGGGATGGCCTCCGTCCCCAAGCTCGCTGTCATAGTGCGTGCGGAGGACGAAGACCACGAGCGAAGCCACTTCCCGCCGACCCTCAGGTATGCTACCTCTTTTCAAACCATACCCTTGTTCTATTGCCCTTCTGCCATGTCGCTGCATGTGGATCTTTTCCACTCCACCATCTTCCCAATTTGCTATGCTCTGCTTTGCTGGTCACGTAGACGAAAACCTTAATTTGCACTATTAAAGGAAACCCTACTTCATGCAGACTAATCCATGTCTGGCTTGAAAAAGGAAAGGAAGGGAGACTGTACTGTCCAAGAGAGTAGGCATCGAACCCGCATCTAGGTTGAAAAGGGGAAAATCAGTAGCTAAGGAACGGGTCTTGTGTCTCTTGGTTGAAGAAGGGTAGAAAGGCATGACAACGCAATAGAGAATGACCAGGTCGATCGGTTTGTTGTCCTCACATAGGAAAAAAGGTGGCTAAACATAACAAAAATGGGACGTAATCCACATATGCTGCTTGGATATTTGTTGCTCTTGGCAACCATACCTCCCTCACCACTCTATGCGTTCGTGGAGGTACATAGTACTGGTGCGCCCACTGTCCGAATGGGCCTCCCATGCTCTTATTGTCACTTTTTTGCTGTTAGTATAACACTAGCAGTCAAGTCAAGCAATGATATTGCTAAAGTGATGCCACATTTAACTAATGCCGCACTCAGTCTATTGCCACCGATAAATTTAAGCAATGCCATTTAATGTCACTGGATTATTTCAGGGTTAGCTGTTGATTGTGGATGTATTAAAGATTTTTCAGCTAAGGCATTCTAATGTTGTTTCACAGCCAATATACCAACAATGAAACTTGTTACTACCTTCAGATTTTTGCACTGTTAATGCTTATAGATTACATACTTCACTTTCATGAGATAAGTTAATTTTTTTGTACAGTGTCACCAAAATGCCAAGGCGCTAATGTCATTTTATTTTGGTTAAACTACACAAAAAATTATGAAGACAAGAGGAAAGGTCAAGAGTGGGCACCTCCTCCTCCGGCTGTTCTCTTGATTCGTTCGATCAAGCTTCTATGTTTGATCGATTATAAAGATTGGGATAGCAATTTTTAA